>NC_051312.1:143682831-143689384 GCF_015220235.1 Choloepus didactylus | reverse complement strand
CTGCTAGACAGATTGGAAAGTACAAGGGAATTTTAGGACTTCTCAGAACCTATATAGACCTGATCCCAGCCACAGTAAACAAACAAATGGCAGAATTTATGGGAATGAAAGGCAAAACAGAAGAGATGAAAAATACACTGGAGACTTACAACACCAGATTTGAAGAGGCAAAAGAAAGGATTGGTGAACTAGATGACAAGACATCTGAAATCCAACACAAAAAAGACAAGATAGGGAAAAGAATGGAAAAATATGAGCAAGTTCTCAGGGAATTGAATAATAGCATGAGGTACATGAATAGATGTGTCATGGGTGTCCCAGAATGAG
Source organism: Choloepus didactylus (assembly GCF_015220235.1). NCBI lineage: Eukaryota > Metazoa > Chordata > Mammalia > Pilosa > Megalonychidae > Choloepus > Choloepus didactylus. The sequence goes on along the minus strand of NC_051312.1, from coordinate 143,689,057 downwards.
AAGAGAAGGGAAAAGGGACAGAAAGAATAATGAAGGAAATAATCACTGAAAATTTCCCATCTCTTATCAAAGACATAGGAATACAGATGCAAGAAGCACAATGTACAGCAAAGAGAATAGACCCAAATAGACCTACTCCAAGATACTTATTAATCAGATTGTCAAATGTCAAAGGTAAAGAGATAATCCTGAATGCAGCAAGATAAAAGTGATCCGTTACATACCAGGGAAGCTCAATAAGATTATATGTGAATTTCTCAGCAGAAATCATGCAGGGAAGAAGACAATGGTATAATATATTAAAGACACTGAAAGAGAAAAACTGCCAACCAAGAATTCTATATCCAGCAAAAGGGATCTTCAAAAATGAGGGAGAATTTAAAATATTTTAAGAAAAACAGGCGCTGAGAGAGTTTGTGAACAAGAGACCCCCTTCACAAGAAATACTAAATGGAGTGCTACAGGCTCATAGAAAAAGACAGGAGAAAGAGGACTGGAGAAGAGTGTACAAACTAAGACCTATCAAGAAGGGTAAAAGGAAAGAGAGGAAAAAAATAAGATGTGACATATAAAATCCAAAAGACAAAATGGTAGAAGGAATTACTGCCTTTACATTAATAACATTGAAAGTTAATGGATTAACCTGCCTAATAAAAAGACACAGACATAGACTGGCTCCTCATCCTGCCTACTCGGTGGTGGACATGCAGACAGCAGCAGCGGTTGTCTCTGCCTCTCAACCATCTCCACCATGGCTCACTTCCCAGCTGGCAGCATTGGCAGAGAGCAGACAGTAGTTTGTATGTGCCCACCCTTGCCTCAGAGAAGACACCACATTGAGTGAACAAAGATTGAACTTTTTATAAATGCATTTGCCAAGTATGTGGAATAGTGCTACAGTTTGAATCACAAAGGATTTCATGTTATGAAGTGAATGGGGGTGAAGTACTGGACAAAAATAGATTTTGTAATCTCTGCATCATATTTGGCTCTCCAGTTGTGGCAGTCTCGCTATATAGAGAAAATTCATTCTAAAAAGTTGAAGCACTTAATGTGTGACTATGATCAGATTTTTCCACAAAGATCTCAGCCTGATAAAGAGAATCCCTTGTTGTCAACCTAATGAAGCATTCAGGGAAAATATATGACTCCTTTTAGGATGAACTTGAAGAATATGTCAAAGTGGGGAGAGCCAGACGTATAGCCAAAGACTTGTTTAAGAAAAATAGAGAGGACTATTTAGAAAGCTATAGGTACAAATGATAGGTTTACTCCAGACCTGGACATAGAATGTTTGAAAATGTCCAGACTTACAGACAATCATACAATATTTCACAAAGAGATGAAACCGCTTACCTCAGTGGCTACAAACTCATGACAGCAGACTGAGACGAGACTCTCTGAGCTACTGTCAACTCCCCAGGGACTACCCAGAAAAACCAGTACCCCTGAACATGAGTCTACAAGAATATAATTGTGGCTCCTACAGTGGAGAACATGGACTTTACAACCATTTCTCCTTAGAAAACAGTAGAGTTTCCATCAAGCCAGTCATAAACAGACACATCAGAAGAAAAAAAGGCACCAGGAAGAAGACAGAGCAAAACGAGAAGTGCAGCCCAAGCATAGGTGGTGCTGAAAGGGAAATTTATTGCTCTAAATGCCTATATTAAAAAAGAAAAAAGACCAAAAATCAGGAATTATCTGCTCACCTGGAAGAACTAGAGAAATGACAGTAAACTAAGCCAAAAAGCAAACAGAAGGAAAGAAATAAGAGTTTAAAGCAGATATAAATTAAATTGAGAAACTGAAAACAATAGAGAGAATGAAGAAAACCAGAAGCTTGTTCTTTGAGAAAAGTCAGTAAAATTGATGGGCCCTTAGCCTGAATAACAAAAAAGGGCAGGGGGGAATGCAAATAAATAGTATCAAAAAATAGGAAAAGGGACATAAACACTGACACCACAGAAATAAATGGGATAATGAGAGGATACTATGAGCAACCATATGCTAACAAACTAGACAACTTAAACAAAATGCACAACTTCCTAGAAAAGCATGAAAAACCAACAATGACCCAAGAAGAAGCAAACAAACTCAACAAATAAATCACAAGTAAAGTGATTGAATCAGTCAACCAAAACCTCACAAAAAAGAAAAGTCCAGGAACAGATGGGTTCACATGTGAATTCTATCAAGCATTCAAGAAAGAATTACTACTACTCCTACTCAAACTGTTAAAAAAAATTTAAAAATTGAAGAGGAGGTAAAGCTACCTAACTCATTCTATGAAGCCAAAATCACCCTAAAACAAAAGCCAAACAAAGATACTACAAGAAAAAAGTTACAGACCAATCTCTTTAATGAATATAGATGGAAAAATCCACAACAAAATACTTGCGAATCAAATCCAGCAGCACATTAAAGGAATTATTCATCATGACCAAGAGGGAGTTATTCTAGATATGTAAGGCTGGTTTAACACAAGAAACTCAACTAATGTAATACACCACATAAATAAATCAAAGCAGAAAAACCACATGATCATCTCAATTGATGCAGAAAAGGCATTTGAAAATGCACCTTTCTTGATGAAACACCCAAAAGGACAGGAATAGAAGGGACCTTTCTCAACGTGATAAAGGCAATATGTGAAAAACCCACCCTAACACTGTACTCAATGGGGAATGACTGAAAACTTTCATTCTAAAATCAGGAACAAGGCAAGGATGCCCACTTTCACCACTGTTTTTCAACATTGTGCTGGAATTTCTAGCTAGAGAAATCAGTCAAGAAAAAGAAACAAAAGGCATCCAAATTGGACAGGAATAAGTGAAATTTTCACTGTTTACAGAGAACATAATCCTATTTGTAGAAAATCCAGAAAAATCTACAACAAAACTATTCAAGCTAATAAATGAATACAGCAAAGTGGCAGGGTACAAGATCAACATGCAAAAATCAGTAGCATTCTTACATACAAGGAATGAGCAACAGGAGGAGGAAATCAAGAAAAAAATATCATTTACAGCAGCAACCAAAAGAATCAAGTATTTAGGAATAAACTTACCCAAGGCCACAAAAGACCTATACACAAAAAACTACAACAAATTGTGAAAAGAAATCAAACAGGATACACAAAAATGGAAGAACATACCATGATCATGAATTGGAAGACTAAATATAGTTAAGATGTCAATTCTACCTAAACTGATTTATAGATTCAATGCAGTACCAATTAAAATCCCAAAAACTTACTATGCAGAAATAGAAAAACCAGTAACCAAATTCAGCTGGAAGTGCAAGGTAAACCGAATAGCCAAAAATATCTTATGAGAAATGAAGTTGGAGGTCTCACAATACCTGAATTTGAAGCATATTACAAACCTACAGTGGTCAAAACAGCATCATACTGCCATAAAGACAGATATACCAAACAAAGGAATTGAACTGAGAGTTCAGAAATAGATCCTCTCATCCACGGTCAATTAATCTTTGATAAGGCAGTCAAGCCATCACAACTGGGACAGAGCAGCCTCTTTAATAAATGGTATTTGGAGAACAGGATATCCATATCCAAAAGAATGAAAGAGGACTCCTATCTCACATCTTGTACAAAACATTAACATGAAAATGGATCAAAGACCTAAATATTAGAGCTAAGACCATAAGACTTTTAGAAGAAAATGTAGGGAAATATCTGAAAGATCTTTTGATAAGAGGTGGTATCCTAGACTTTATACCCAAAGTGCAAGCAATAGAAGTGAAATAGATAAATGGGATCTCCTTAAAATTAAACACTTTGTACATGAAAGAACTTTGTCAGAAAAGTAAATACACAGCCTATGCAATGGGAGACAATATTGGGAAAGGACATATCGGATAAGGATTTAATATCCAGAATATATAAAGAGATCCTATAACTAAACAATAAAAGACAAACAATCCGATTAAAAAATGAGCAAAAGAAATAAACAGACACTTTTCTGAAGAGGAAATAAAAATAGCTCAAAAACATATAAAAAGATGCTCACCTACATTGGTTATGAAGGAAATACAAATCAAAACCACAATGAGATATAATCTCACACCTACTAGAATGTCCATTCTGCATAAAACAGAAAATTACAAGTGTGGGAGAAGATGTGGAGAAAGAGGCACACTTACTCACTGTTGGTGGGAATGTAGAATGGTGCAGCCACTCTGGAAGACAGTATGGGGTTTCCCTGGGAACTAAGTATAGAATTCCCATATGATCCTGCAATTCCAATACTCAGTATATACTCAGAGGAACTAAAAGCTAAGACACAAATGGACACTCATAAATTGATATTTATAGCAGCACTATTCACGATGGCCAAGAGATGGAACAGCCCAAATGTCCAACAATGGACAAGTGGATAAACAAACTGTGGCACATACATACCATGGAGGATTACACAACTGTAAGACAGAACAAAGTCATGGAACATATAACACCATGGATGAACCTTGAGGATGTCATGTCAAACAAAATTAGCCAAAAACAAAAGGACAAAAACTGTATCATCTCACTAATATGAACTAACATTAATGAGCAAACTTTGAGAGTTAAAAATGAGAACACAGATTATCAGTAGATAGAGAGAGGGTAGAGATAGGACATTTGATGCTGAAGGAGTATATGATGTTCAACAGGATTGATTGGATAGATCCAGAAATGGATAGCACAATATTGTGTGATGGCACCACAATACTGTAGCACAGTGAAAAAAGGTCTCTGTGAGTAAAGTTGAAAGAGGAAAGCTAGGGACATGTATGACACCAGAAGGGAAGATAGAAGATTTTTAAAGACGCACTGTATAATTTAGTGAAATCTGGAGTGGTCAATGATGGTAATTAAATGCTCAAATATAAAAAATGTTTATATGTGGGAGAACAAATGAATGTCAACTTTGTAAGGTATTGAAAATGGGAAGTTATCGAGGGGAAAATATAATCAAGGAAAACTAGAGTATATAGTTCACAGTAACATTGTAATACACTTCCATTAATTGTAACAAAGGCAATATACCAAATCTAAATGTCCATAAGAGGGGCCTATAAGGGAGGGGTATGTGATTCTTGGTAGTGGTGTTGTTCTCTAACCTTATACTTGTATTTAATTTTAATTTTTTCTTTTATCTTTTTTATTATTTTTTTCAATTTTTTTGTATAAAGAGTACATTCAAGTGCTGATGCATGCACAACTATATAATGATACTGTGAGCAATTGATTGTACACCATGGTTGATTGTATGGTATGTGAATATATCCTTATAAAATTGCAGGGAAGTAATAAACAGAGGGATACAAGTGCTGGAGAAAAAGGGGAGAGAGGGACAAACATATTCCCCACAAACAGTGGAGAAGTAGAAGGGTGCAGCCTATCTAGAGGAAAGTTGGTGATTCCACAAGAAGCTAAATATTTGGGTGCCATAAAGTCCTGCAACCTATTTATGGGGTATATACTTAGAAGATCTGAGAGCAGGAACACAAATGGACATTTGTACACTGGTGTTTATGGAGGCAGTATTCACGATTTGCAAAGAAACGAGGTGGCTTAAGGGTACATCAGCTAATGAACAGAATGGTGAACTGTAGTGCATGCATACAATAGAAAATAGAGCAACTGCAAGGAGGAATGAAATTGTGAGACATGCAACTAGATGAATGGATCTTAAGGACAGCATTTTGAGTGAAATACTCTGGAAAGCAAAAAACAAACATTTTATGCCTCACTAATATGATCAACTATAATGTGGAACTCTTGAGAATTGAATCTTAGAGCACAGCTTATCAAGGTAATGCGTATTGTAATGGTCCCTAGGTTGTAAGCTCTTAGACCACTCATATCTATTCCTCGGTTATAATGGTTATCTCTAAATTCTGAGATGCTGAGCCCTTTGTGTATAACCTGGTAACTCTCTGGAACTTTGGTTATCTGTGTGACACCTGAAACTCAGAGCTGGATTTCAACAGCTGTGAATGTCAGCATTACCTCATACAGCAACTTTTACAAAAGCTGAAAAAGAGTTCAGGTTTCAATTAGAGACATGAATGTAGCTGATATGGTTAGGACTAAGGCAAATCAGACCAAAGGGTCAAGGATGATACTGTGTTTTAAAACTTCTACTTCTGTGTGAGACCAGGGGAAGATATATTTATTTTGTGCTGGATCTATATTTTCTGTAAGACACTAAGTAAT
>NC_051312.1:143305447-143574830 GCF_015220235.1 Choloepus didactylus | reverse complement strand
TCCCTCTACCTTAGGGTATATATACCCTGCCTCTTCAATAAAGTTTTGCAGCTTGATCAGAAACCTGTCTTGCTGTCATTCCTCGTGTCTCTTGTCCCATACCATTCCTCCCTCACAGGATTTGGAGCCTCCGTTGAACGTCCCGCCGGCCGGGACAGAATACAAACCCCATCCTGAGAACTTCAACACCCTTCCACCCCCAGATATCTGTGTCTACCAATTTTACATTTTGCTACCTTTGCAGTACCTTTCCTTCCTTCCTTCCTTCCTTCCTTCCTTCCTTCCTTCCTTCTTTCCTTCCTTCCTTCCTTCCTCTCTCCCTCCCTCCCCCATCTCTCTTTCTTTCAACTATACCTATTATCTTTCTCATTTATCATCTTCTGAACATTTGAGAGCAGGTTGCATATATCATAGTCCTTGAACTCATAACACTTTCATATACATTTCCTATGAACAAGAATATTCATTTATGTCATTAACTTAACTGCAGTTAATTCAAGAAAATTAATATGGATATAAAGCTTAAATTCTATATTCCAATTTTTCCTTATGCCCCCTTTGAGCTTTTTTCCTCCATTCTTAGATCCACTCCAGTATCATATATTGCTTTGATTGTCATTAAATCTTAATTAACTCTTTTTTTTTAAATTAACTATATCAAAAAAAATTTTTAAATACATACAATAAAAAAACATTTCAATCAAATCATAACAAGGGAGTAAGAAAAAGACAACTAACCTAAGATAGCTACTTTATTTCCAACATGTTTCTACCCTACCCCAAGAAAATAACCTAATATAGCAACATTTCTGTGAACTTGTTCCTGCCATACCCATCAGAAATTAACAAACCATAGTCATTCCTGGGCATTCCCAGAATGTGAAATTTACCAACAACTGCTGATCTGTTCTTATTGAGTTATTGTTTCCCCCTTCATTAATTGCTCTCCATTGCTAGTTCCCCTACATTCTATATTATAAACCATTTATTTTAGGAGTGTGTTGTTTAACCTCCAGGTATTTGTGAATTTTCTAAGTCTCTGATGGTTATTGACTTCTAATTGTATTCCATTGTGATCAGAGAATGTGCTTTCAATAACTTCAATTTTTTAAAATTTATTGAGCCTTGTTTTATGTCCTAGCACATGGTCTATTCTGGAGAAAGTTCCACGATCACTAAAGAAGAATGTGTATCCTGGTGATTTGGGATGTGATGTTCTATATATATCTGTTAAATCAAATTCATTTATTCGATTGTTTAGGTTTTCAATTTCATTATTGGTCTTCTGTCTGGTTGATCTATCTGTAGGAGAGAATGATGTGTTGAAGTCTTCCACAATTATTGTGGAAACATCCATTGCATCCTTTAATTTTCCCAGTGTTTGTCTCATGTATTTTGTGGCACCATGATTGGGTGCATAAACATTTATGATTGTTATTTCTTCTTGTTGAATTGCCCATTTTATTAGCATGTAGTGGCATTCTTTGTCTCTCTTAACATCCTTGCATTTAAAGTCTATTTTATCTGAGATTAATATTGCTACTCCTGCTTTCTTTTGGCTGTAGCTTGCATGAAATATTTTTTCCATTCTTTCACTTTCAATTTCTTTGTGTCCCTGTGTCTAAGATGAATCTCTTGTATGCAACATATTGATGGTTCATATTTTTTGATCCATTCTGCCAATCTGTATCTTTTAATTGGGGAGTTTAATCCATTCACATTCAATGTTATTACTGCGAAGGCATTTCTTGAATCAGCCATCCTATCCTTTGGTTTATGTTTGTCAGATATATTCTTTCCCTCTCTCTCTTAATGTCCTTTAATGAAGCAATATTGAATCTCTTTAGTACTGAACCTTGCTCCATATCTCTCTCTCCTTTCTTTGTTTCTCTGTTGGTAGGGCTCCCTTTAGTATCTGAAGGCGGGCAGGACTTTTATTAGCAAAATCTCTCAGCATTTGGTGTCTGTGAAAAATTTAAGCTCTCCCTCAAATTTGAAGGAGAGCTTTGCTGGATAAAGTATTCTTGGTTGGAAATTTTTCTCTCTCAGAATTTTAAATATGTCATGCCACTGCCTTCTCACCTCCATGGTGGCTGCTGAGTAGTCACTACTTAGTCTTATGCTGTTTCCTTTGTAAGTGGTGAATTTCTTTTCTCTTGCTGCTTTCAGAACTTGCTCCTTCTCTTCACTATTTAGCAGTCTGATCAGAATATGTCTTGGAGTGGGTTTATTTGGTTTTATTCTATTTGGAGTTCGCTGGGCATTTATGCTTTGTGTTTTTATATTGTGTAGAAGATTTGGGAAGTTTTCCCCAACAATTTCTTTGAATACACTTTCTAGACCTTTACCCTTCTCTTCCCTTTCTGGTACACCAATGAGTCTTATATTTGGATGTTTTATATTATCTGTCATATCCCTGAGGTCCATTTCTATTTATTTGATTTTTTCTCTATTCTTTCTTTTGTTCTTTCATTTTCCATTCTGTGATCCTTGAAGTCACTGATTCATTGTTCAGCTTCCCCTAGTCTTGTACTATGAGTATCCAGAATCTTTTTAATTTGGTCAACAGTTTCTTTTATTTCTATAAGATCATCTATTTTTTTATTTACTCTTGCAATTTCATCTTTATGCTCTTCTAGGGTCTTCTTCATATCTGTTATATCCTGTGCCATGCTTTTCTTCATGTCCTTTATATCCTGTGCTATGCTTTCATTGTTTGTCTTTAGTTCTTTGATTAATTGCTCCAAGTACTGTGTCTCCTTTGATCTTTTGATTTGGGTGTTTGGGTTTGGGTTATCCATATCAACTGGTTTTATCATATGCTTTAAAATTTTCTGTTGTTTTTGGCCTCTTGGCATTTGCTTTATTTGATAGGGTTCTTTTAGGATATGTAGGATTATTCAAAGATGAATCTCTAATTTGTCAGATCTGCAGCTTGGTAGTATACACTTTCTCTAACCAGCAGATGACATCCACGAGTCACCTATTCCCCTCAAGTCAGTTCTCCCTAACTTTGTCTTTGTGGTGTGTGGGGGTCTGATTCTTGTGGGGTCCAATTGGTGCACCAAGTTTGGGTGTGTTGTTGGTGCTGTCCACCCTGAATGTGGGGCATGTGTCTGAGTGGTTAGGGAGTGAGGGTAGCTTTAATAATCAAACCTCCCAGGTGTTCCTGGAGATTTAAGGCTGTTGCAAGAGTCTAAAACTTCATTTCAGTCTCACCACAGATTGTCCCTGCCACTGACCCACAAGTCTTTGGTATTGACATATGGTCCCTGGAATTTCTGAGTGGGTCCCTCTTCCACGCCGTGCCCTTCTAGGGCCTCTGCTGAGGGAAGGTTGTGCTATGTCACAAGTATATGCCGACCCTCAAGGGACATTCTGGGCCACCAGGCTGTGTAGGTGCATTCCCAGCCTGCTGTAAGGATGACTGAATGGGATGTGTTAATTTCCCCCTTTTCACACAGCTCCACCTTCTTTGCTCCAAGACAATTAGCAGCACATGCACAAAAGACTATCTTCCACATCAGATATTGAGGCATTCACACAGCCCGTTCCTGCTGTGCTTCACTGTGCAGTTCTCGTTGCCATAACTGCAGCTGCTTTTGGATTTTTTTAAAAAAGAACTAGTCTGCCTCCAAATGCCAACCCATGTTTTCCCCACATCTCAGCATGGCTGCCAGATATTCAGTGGCTTACTCACTCATTTCAGAATGCAGACTCCCAGTTTCACCAAATACACGGTCCCTGTGGATTTAGCAGACTTTATCCAGCTGGTGCATCGCTGGAACTGGTGTTCTGGGTCACTTCCTGGCTTTTACCTAGTATTTTTCATGGAGTTGTTCTTTTGCCCTGTCTCTCCTAGCCGCCATCTTAGGTTCTCTTCTGGGTCCTGTTTTTAATCTTTTCTGATAGTCTATGTGTTTTGATATTTTTTTCTTTTTTGAGAAATTACAAGTTTTTATAAATGTTTCCAGAAAATCAACTGATTTCGTATCACGACTCTGGCATAACTTTTAAAAGTATGTAAGCTAAGCTTAGTATTATAATGTATCTCATTTTCCAACCTAAAATATATACTACAAGTTGGATCTAACAAAGAGAAAAAAATCTATCTAAATTGCTTCCTAGAGAAAACCAACAAATTCCCCCCCCACCAAAAAAAAACAAAAACAAAAAAAAAACAAAACAAGCCCAATCAAGTAACAGAGTCTGCAAAGCCTATTATTCCTCCAATTTATAATAAATGTCCTCCCATGGGAGAACAATTCCACTATCATCACACTTTGATGAATAAAAGCAGAGCACTCTCCTTATGGGAAATTATATTATATGTAAGAAAATTGTAAAATAATGCATACAGAAAATGAGGAAAAGTATTTTCCTTTTTGGGGAGCAAGAGTACTCTGTACTTTCTGTTCACTTGGCTCTGTTAGAGGTTGAATTACCTGATCATGTAAGGAAAGTGATATGTATACAAACTTCATGAAACCAAGTCCCTCAAGTATTTTTCTCAATCCAACTTCAGGGGAATGAAATAAATAGCTTCAAAATCTGAGGATAGACTGGTCCCAAAGTATTATCTCCTCTGTCATTTCTTGGCCTTGTTCCTTTTCCTCTTTTCTATGCTTATGTTCCTCTTTCTTAGAGGCTGCATCTCCATTTTTTTCCTCCTTTCGTTTCTTAAGCTTTTCTATACTGACACTGACAGTTTCCATCTCTGCTTTCTTTCTTTGGATGCTTTTGTGTTTGCCTAAATCCTTTTCCTCATAATTTTTTTTCTCTTATGCTTGGGCTGCTCCTCCTCTGGTTTTTCTCTGTCTTCCTCCTGGTGCCTTTTTCTCTTCTGATGTGTCTGTTTATGACTGACTTGATGAGAACTGGTACTGTATTCTAATGAGAAGTGCTTGTAAATTCTGGATTCTATACTGTAGGGACACCAATTATATTCTTGCTGACTAGGGTTCAGGGGTACTGGTTTTTCTGAGTAGTCCCTGGGGAGTTAACAGTAGCTCAGAGGGTCTGGTCTCGGTCTGCTGTCATGAGCTGGTAGCCACTGTGGGAAGTGGTTTTCCACTGAAATTTTGTATGCTTGTCAGTAAGTCTGGACACTTTGAAACATTCTATATCTGGGTCTGGAGTTAATCTCTTCTTTGTACCCATAGGTTTCTAAATAGTCCTCTCTCATCTTTCTTAAACAAGTCTTTGGCTCTACATCTTTAGCTTTCTCCAATTTGATATAGTCTTCAGGTTCATCTTGAAAATAGTCATATCTTTTTTTTTTTTTGGCATGCTTCATTAATTGACAGCAAGGGATGCTTTTTATCAGGCTGAGAACTTCATGGAGAAAACTGATCATATTTGCCCATTTATTGCTTCAATTTTTTAGCATGAATTTTTCCCACATAGCAAGACTTTGCCACAACTGGGGAGCAAATATGATGCAGAGAATACAAAATATATTTTTGCCCAATATTCTACTCCCATTCACTTCATAATGTGAAATCCTTTGTGATTCAAACTGTAGCACTATTCCACATGCTTTACAATGACATCGATAAAACCTTGAATCTTTGTTCACTTTGTATCTTTTCTGAGCAAGGGCAGTCATCTACAAACTACCATCCCCTCCCTGCCGATGCCACCAGCTGGAAATTGAGCCAGGGTGGAGGTGGTAGGAGAGGCAGGGCAACTGCTGCTGCTGTCGTCACCTCCACCACTGTGTAGGCAGGGCAAGGAGCCTGTCTATTTCTTTTTATTAGGGAGTTTATTCCATTAACTTTCAATGTTATTTCTGTAAAGGCAGTACTTTCTTCTACCATTTTGTCTTTTGGATTTTGTATGTCACAGCTTATTGTTTTCATCTCTTTCCTTTTACCCTTCTTGATATTCTTAATTTGTACACTCTTCTCCAAACCTTTTTCTCTTCTCTTTTCCTATCTGCCTGTTGCAGTCCACTTAGTATTTCTTGTAAAGCAGGTCTCATTTTTCACAAACTCTCTGTGAGTTTTTGTCTGAAAATATTTTAAATTCTCCCTCATTTTTGAAGGACAGTCTTGCTGGACATAGAATTTTGTGTTGGCAGTTTTCTCTTTCATTGTCTTTAATGTGTCATACCATTGCCTTCTTGCCTGCATAGTTTCTGCTGAGAAATCCACAAATTATCTTATTGAGCTTCCCATGTATGTGATGGATTGCTTTTCTCTTGCTGCTTTCAGGATTCTTTCTTTATCTTTGACATTTGACAATCCGATTAGTGCCTTGCAATAGATCTATTGAGCTCTATTCTGCTTGGGGGTATGTTGTGCTTGTATCTGTAGTTCCGTCTTTCATAAGAGATGCGAAATTTTCAGTGATTATTTCCTTCATTGTTATTTCTGCCCCTTCCCCTTCTCTTCTCCTTCTGGGACACCCATTACATGTCTATTCATGTACTTCTTGCTGTCATTGAGTTCCCTGAGACCTTGCTCATAGTTTTCCATTCTTATCCCTATCTGTTCCTTTTTGTGTAGGATTTCAGAATACCTGTCCTCTAGTTCACTAATCCTTTCTTCCACCTCTTCAAATCTGGTGTTCTAAGTCTCCATTGTATTTTTCATCTCTCTGTTTTGCCTTTCATTCCCATAAATTCTGCCATTTGTTTTTTTAAACTTTGGAGTTCCTCCTTATGTTTGCCTAATGTCTTCTTTATATCCTTCATCTCTTTTGCCGTATCTTTCCTCAGCTCATTGATTTGACTTTTGAATTGATTTAGGATGTTTGTTTGAACATCTTTAAGTTGTTTCAACTCCTGTATCTCATTTGAAGTGTTAGTTTGTTCATTTAACTGGACCATATCTTTGTCCTAGTGTGAGTTGTAATTTTTTGTTGGAGTCTAGGTGTTGGTTTCCTTGATTAATTTATTCAAGAGAACTTTTTCACTCTTTTACTTAGGGGTTTTCTTGTTGGTTGGCTTTGTTATGTTTTTGGCATGCAGTTCAACTTACTTTAAACCTATAAAATAGCTTCTAAATTACTGATCAGTATTTTTTAGCTATTTTTTTTCTGTTTCTTTCCCTGCTTGTATATTGCTCTCACCCAGCAGTTGTCAGATTTGCTCTGCCCCCAGTATCCCCCTATAAGCAGGCACCCACAGCAGCTTACCTTGGTGGGTAGGCTCTGAGCACCACAGCAAGTTCTCTTCATGTAGGTAAAACAAGTCTGCTGGCTCCCAGTGGTGTTCCTTTTATTTTTGTTTTTGTTTTGCTTTGTTTTGTTTTGTTTTGTTTTGCCAACCAGCAATCCCTTGGTTTGTTTTAGAGTACTGTTTTAACTCTTGTATTGACCATATTTCTCAACTTAAATAGGGTTCAGTTTCCCGGGCTGCGGATGTTGACCTGTTCTACTGTGCCTGCAATAAGGTCTACAAAAGTTCTGAGAAGTCCTAAAATTACCTTGCACTTTCCATTCTGTCCAGAATGACAATCAACATTCTGTTTGGTGACTTAGTTGTCCTCAGAAGGTGTTTTCTGTCTAGGTCTGAGGCTCTGACTGACCCGGTGAGGCTGAATAACCTCTTGGAGTTCAGCTGCATCTGGCTTGGTGGGGCTGAATTGCCTGTTGTAGCCTGGCTAAGTCCAGCAGTGTGAGCTTGAATTACCTCTTGGAGCCCAGGTGTATCTGGCAAAGTGGGGCTAAATTAGCCTGCTGGGTCTGCATGGGTGTGTCTAAATTACCTCCCAGTGTCCCTGTCTGACTGGGCATAGCTGAAGTTGCAGGTTTCCTGCACCCTTACTTTCCTCTGTAAAATCTGATTCAATGTGGGGCTGTGTCCCCCACTCACTCTGCGGCAGAGGACTCCACCAGCTACCACAGTTTTCAGCTGTCCAACAGGCAAGTATCAGGCCACCTGCTACTATGTTCTTCAAGGGTGGGGGAAGGGCTTTCAGACTCAGGGCTGGAAACACTCTCTGCCCATCTTTTCTCAGACTTTGTCCCTCACTGTTCTGGGCCTTGAAATGTCCTCCCCTAGCCCCAAGATCTCCAAATTATGGGGATCTTTATCACTGCTGTCAGTGATTTTTTAATCTGTGCCCCTGGTGGGAGGAGAGAGGAACCCTAACTGCTGGTTCTGTATTCCTTCTGTGATTTGTGAGACCGAGTGAGGGGGAGAGGAGAGGACCCACCATTCCTGAACAGGATTCTCCTACCTTATATCTCTTTTATTCTTCAATTCAGCATCTGTAGGATCCTTCTCCCATCCATATCCTCCTCCAGAGTTCTGAACAAGTCAAGGTTATCTCCCTTTTTGGTGAATATCTTGGGAGAAGTTTTGAGCAGCTGTTTACATTGCCCTGTTGGTGATGTCACCCCAGCTTATCTTCTTTTTGAGGGACCTCTTCCATTTAGCTTCCGATGACTACTCTTCATCCCCATAATCTTGATTCTGAGGAAGGTGATTTTTGTTCCTTGTGTCTCAGGGCTCCTTTAAGGAGCAATGATGACATGCATCTGCATCTGTCCATGCTCTGTTGGTGGCAGAGTCTAACTGTGGCTATTTTTGACTCTTAGACAAACTCAGGAAAGAATGGGAGAGGAAGAAATTCTGATAAGCAGCAGGTTTTGTCCCAAATCTTGATTTTTAATTAGGACTCCCAGCTATCTGGCCTGTGGTTTCAATACCAACACCATATAAATGGAACCATGTAATAGATCATCTTTGGCTTCTGGTTTCTTTCATTCCACATATTTTTGTGTTTATTCCATGCTGCAGCTTGTATCAGTAGTTCATTCCCTTTTATTGCCTAACATTATGCCATTAAATGGCTTTTCACATTTTGTTCATCCATTCATCCGTTGCTGCACATTTTGGACAGTGTCCAGGTTTGGTTATTATGAGTAATTATGCTATGAACATATCTTTGTGTGGCCATATGGTTTCATTTCTCTTGGATAGACTAATAGGAGTGGAATTGCTGGGTTAAGTGGGAAGTTTTAACTTTTTAAGGAATTGCCAATATGTTTTCCAAAGAAGTTCTATGGTTTATATTCCCATCAGCAATATATGAGGGTTTGAATTTCTCCATAACTTCCTCAATACTTGATATTGTCTGTTTTAAAGTTATATCCATTCTAGTGAGTATGTAATTTTATTTTAATTTATATATCCCTAAATAATAATGATGTTGAGTGTCTTTTATTAACCATATTAGACATTTGGTGAAATGTCTAATTTAAATATTTTGCCTGTTTTCTAATTGGATTATTTATCTTCTCAGGTTTTAAAGAGTTCATTATATTTACTCCCTATGAGTTCTTCATCAGATTTATAATTTGAAATATATTCTCTATTTGTGCCTTGACCTTTTGTTTCTTAATTGTGTCTTTTGAAGAGCAGATGTTTTTAATCTTAAAGAAGTCCAATTTATCATTTTTTTTTTTAATGGATCATTCTTTTTGTATTAGGTCTAAGAATACCTAGTACTAGGTTGTGATTTTTTTCTGTTTTTTTTTGTCTAAAAGATTAATATTTTACATTTTACAATTAAGTCTGTGATCCATTTTGAGTTAATTTTTGTGTACAGTGTGAGATTTATGTAGAACTTCTTTTATTTTATGCCTATGGATGTCTTATTCCTCCAGCTCCATTTGTTGAGAAGGCTATCTTTGTTCCATTGAATTGCTTTAGAACATTGGTCAAAAATGAGTTGGGGATATTTGGGGCCTCTGTCTGGGTTCTCTATTCTGTTCCAAAGATCTGTGTGTTTATCTGTTTGCCCATATCAAATAGTCTTGATTATTGTAGCAATATAGATGTGTTGAAATAGGGTAGACTAATTCTGTCCACTTTACTCTTCTTTTTCAAATTTGTTTTGGCTATTCTATGCCTTTGTCTTTCCATATCTATTTTAGAATAATCTTGTCAATACCTACAGAAAATATGCCTTTGATTTTGATAGGAATTATATTAAATCATAGATCAGTTTGGGAAAAACTGGATATATTTACTATATTGAGATATAGAATCTTCCAAACTACATCATAGTATGTATAATCATTTGTTTTGATCTTCTTAATTTCTTTCACCTGGGTGTTATAATTTTCACCATACGGATATCATACATGGTTTTTAAAAATAGATTTATACTTAGGCACTTTGTCAATGTAATCTATGGTGTTTTTAACTTCAGTTTCTAGTATGTAGAAATAAAATTGATTTTTTTCTAGTATGTAGAAATATATTTGATATTTATAGAACTATATTTTGTAATCAAGAAGAGAATATAATTCAATTTTTTAATTCAAATTCTAAATTAAATTCTGTAATCTTCAAACTCCTGCAATCAAATTAACATTTTTATGTATATAGGTTTTTTACTGAACTGTATTTTGCAATCAAGAAGTGAAAGTTACTCAAACTTTAAATTAAATTGTATAATCTGGAAACTCCTGCACTAAAATTAACATATAATTGACTTTTGTGTATTGATATTGCATTTCATGACTTTGCTACACTTGCTTATTAGTCCTGGGAAGTTTTTAATTGTTTTTGTGAATTTCTTCGGGTTTTCTATGTAGTCAAATTGTAACATCTACAAGGAGGAAAAGTTTTATTTATTTGTTTCTGATCTAAATTCTTTTATTTCCTTTCCTTGCCATATTTTACTGACTGGTATTTCCAGTATATTGTTGATAACAGTGGTAAGAGCAGACTTCTTTGTTTTCTTCCAGATTATAGGGTGAAAGAATTCAGCCTTTCAACATTAAAGTATGATATTAAGCAGAGATTTTGTTTTCATGTCTGGTATTTTTATCATTAGTAAATGTCCTTATTAATATCTGATAATACCCTTTGTCTTGAAGTTTATTTTATATAATACTAATATAACCCCACTCCAGCCTTCTGTTGCTTAGTGTTTGCATGGTGTATCATTTTCCATTAATTTACTTTCATTTGTCTTTGAACTTAAATCACATCATTTGGAGAAGAGTATAATTGGATCTTTGCCTTTTGTTATTTATTCTGACAATCTTTGCCTTTTTAAAAATATATTTTTTGTTATAGAAGTTGTGGGTTTACAGAAAAGTCATGCAGATTTCCAATATACCTCTGCTTGCATGCAGTTTTTCCTTTTATGAACACTTTGCATTAGTGTAGTACTTTTGTTGCAATTTGTGAAACAGTATTTTTATAATTAAACTGTTAATTATAGTCCAAAGTTTACATTAAGGCTTACTGTTTCTGTTATTAAAATTTTCTTCACATTAGTTACATTTACATCTTCATATGGGGCATAGAGACTCCTTCATTCTATTCTTTTGGGATTATATAGTCCCTGATGGGAAGTTCACATTTACCATCAGGAATTAGGGTGCAAACACAGACACAATTTTTTCTCTGCAGGTCTCATCACAATGGGAAGGTCCTAGGAGACACCTATGCCTTGATTTCTAATCAATCCTAAAATAATTATAAGCCCAAGGTAAAGACCATGTGCTCTGTGGCTTGGTGGCTCTGGGGTCAAGGCTGTATACACATAACCTCTTGGAAAATTTATGGCTAGAAATTTGATCTATGCCTCAGGATTACTTATGGAACATTCTCATTGTGAGATTTGTTGTTAAAATCTTTTACCATTAAAGGGAGAAGAAGACTTTGTGACTGTATTTGTTCAGCTTTGATATCGCCAAAGCCAGTTCCTCCTCCAGGATACTGGAGGTGAAATACACATAAGGAGTCAGCACTGAGGTCTCTAAGTGGAAAGAGGGTGAGCTAATTAAGGTTTTATTTTCCCTCCTACTCTCTATGTTGTTGAAAGATGACAAAATAAATTGAATGCCAAGAAACTCAGAGATAGGGAGCTCTCACTTTACTGCCTGCATTTTACCCTCTCTGTGTTGGCTTCATACTCAATCTTGTAGCAAACAGCTGTAGAAATATAAGTGACTCATTCAGAACATAGAAACATCACAGGAGGGAGAGGAGATGTGTCTCTCTCTTAAAAAAATTACTGACATGCTACATATATATATGAGAGTTTATGTATCATAAGCATGCTGCTTGAAACAGTTTCACAAACTTAACCAGTAATATAACCAACACTCAGACTAATTGTATTTCTCTTTCCTGCTCTTGAGCACTACAAAATCCTAGGAAAGCACATTTTCCTTCCTTAATTTTCTGTCCAGCTGGGATGGAACACAGGAGGGGAATGTATAGAAACACCGAGGTTTATGGATGGTTATAAATTTTGAGCTCTGCTATTAAAGGTCACCTTAATAATTGGTATCAAGTGTCAACAACCATGTTCTCATAGTCATATATCTCAGTTAGACCATGAGGACTCCTTTATAGGAAGCAGAGTGTTGGTACGGTCTCTGTCCTAGTGAAAAATTCTCCTCATGTTGCATCATCACAGGGAAACTGAGGTGTCAAGTGTAGCAATAGACACATGAGTAAGGACCATGTGTGAAGGGCCAGAGGAATGAGAGGGAGAGATGGGGGAGACATCCCCACCACCTGAGCTCATTGGAATGTAGACTCATACCTCAACTCCCCATCACCCTATATTCTGGTAAAAGCAGGAAGAAACATTCTTTGCAAGACAGCTCATGAGGATAAAAGACACAGTGACTGAAATATTGAGGGTGTGTGTCACAGTGCATTCAGATTCCTTGAAGCAAGGGAGTATATGAATTCTGACAGTCTGAGTCCTGTTCTTATAGTGGGAGTTCGTAAGGACAGGGCTGGGTTGTCCATTAACGTAATTTTCTTCTGTCCTCACAGATTTCTGATGATGAGAATGCTAGCCAGAAATGACTCTTTAGTGACTGAATTTATTCTTGCTGGATTAACAGATCACCCAGAATTCCAGCAACCCCTCTTTTACCTGTTTCTGATGATCTACATTGTTACCATGGTGGGCAACCTTGGCTTGATAACTCTAATTGGACTGATTCCCACCTTCACACCCCCATGTATTATTTCCTCTTCAATCTTTCCTTTATTGATCTCTTTTACTCTTCCATTTTCACCCCCAAAATGCTGATGAACTTTGTGTCAAAGCAGAATATCATCTCCTATGTGGGGTGCATGACCCAACTGTTTTTCTTTCTCTTCTTTGTCATCTCTGAGTGCTATATGTTGACACTGATGTCCTATGATTGCTATGTGGCCATCTGTAACCCATTGCTGTATAAGGTCACCATGTCCTCTCAGGCGTGTTCTGGGCTGCTGCTTGCTGTATATACGATGGGATTTGCTAGATCCTCTGTCTACACAGGGTGCATGCTCAGACTGACCTTCTGCAAGGCTAATATCATCTACCACTGCCTGTGTGACATTCTCCCTCTCCTCCAACTCTCTTGCACCAGCACCTATGTCAATGAGGTGGTAGTTCTCAATGTGGTAGGGATTACCATCACCGTACACAGTCTTACCAACCTAATTCCTTACGTTTTCATCCTGATTAGCATTATTCACATCAAATCCACTCAAGGAAGATCAGAAGCCTTCAAACCTGTAGCTCTCACATCACTGCTATTTCTATTTTTTTGGTGTCAGGAGTATTCATGTATCTGAAGTCTTCTTCTCCTGGATCTATGGAACAGGGGAAAGTTTCTTGTGTTTTCTATACTAATGTGGGGCCCATGCTCAATCCCCTGATCTACAGCTTGAGGAACAAGGATGTCAAAGTTGCCCTGAGGAAAGCTCTGTTCAAAATCCAGAGGAGAAACATATTCTTATTCAGAGCAGTCAAAATATAAACAAATGTAAGGACTTCAACTTTTTATTGATGTTTTCCATGAATAGGTTTTGTTCATTTTGACTGTATAGGTTGTTTTATTCAGTGTGGATTAATAGATTTGTCTTATTTCCCTTATACCCTCTCACATGTTTACTAAATATTTTATAGCATATTTATAAAAGGAACCTCTGCATTGACTTTTCTCTTTATTGTTTTATACTCTTCCTGTCTCCTGGCCTATTGCTAGCCTGAACAAAGATGGTGCATTCCATAAATCACCTCGGATAGTTAACAATACAGCCTGCTCATCTAAACACTGAAGAATCAAATGCTATAGAAACATTCTCATTCTTGTCAATATTGTTACTGGCATTGGCAGCAGAATTCACACTATTTAAGTATAAAATACATGATTTTTGCTATATTCACAAGGTTGTGCAATCATCAACACTATATAATTACAGAAAAATCTCACTCCAGTAAGTAACCAGGTCCCATTAGAGTCTTTCCCCTTTACCACTCCCCCCAGCTCCTGACAACTACTAATGCCCACTCTGGGATTTCATATAAATGGAATTATATAATATGTGGTCTTTTGCATCTGGCTTCTTTCACCTAACATAATGTTTTTAAGGTTCATTCATGTTTTAGCATGTATCAGAAATTCATTCATTTTTATGGCCAAATAGTATTTCATTGTTTGGATATATACTGCATTTTGTTTATCTGTTCATCAGTTGATGGACCTTTGGGTTGTATCCACTCTTTTGCTATTGTCAATAATGTAGCTGTGAACAATTGTGTACAAGTTTTTGAATGAGCACATGTTTTCAGTTCTCTTGAGTATATACCTAGGAGTGAAATTGCAGGGTCATATGGCAACTCTATATTTAACTTTTTGAGGAATTGCCAGGCTGTTTTTCAAAGGGGCTGCATCATTCTACATTCCCATCAGCAATGTCTAATTGTTACTTGCTGAAATTACTTTGGGTAAGTAAGACTTCTTGCAACATGAGTAGTAATGAAGTTAGTGGACAGCCTTGTCTTCTTCCTGTCCTTAACAGAAATGCCTCTAATGGTGCCCCATTAATTGAGATACTATCATTTTAAGTACGTATCCTTCAGTTTCTGTTTTCTTGATTTTTTTTAATCAAGAATGGGTTTGAATTTTGTCAAAAACCTTTTCAAAATCTACAGAGATTGTTGGGGATTGAATCATGTGCCCCAGAAAAGACATTTTCACATCCCAACCACTGTCTGTAGGGGTGTGAACCCATTTTGAAATAGCACTTGGGACAATGTTATTAGTGAAGGTGAGGCCAAACTTAATAAGGTTGGACATTAATCCAATGTGGCTGAAATCCTTATGTAAGCAGAGGAAACTGAAATGCAGTCAGTAAGGTGGAGCCAGAATTGGAAGCCAACAAAGATCTGTGTTGCCATGTGACAGAGGCCGAGAGCAAGCTAGGACCAGAATACTACAGACTTTGGAAAAAGAATGGTGTGGCCACACCTTGATTTTGGACTTCCAGCTCCCAAAACTGTGATATAATAAATTCCTATTTGTTAAATCAACCAGTTTGTGATATTTGTCATATCAGCCCTGGCAGGCTAAACAGAGATGATAATATTTCTTCCTTAAATCACTTATAATATTATGATATATGCTATTAATGGACTTCCTAATACTGAAAACGCCTTATATTTGTCAAATAAATCCCATTTGGTCATTTTGTATTTTTTGCTTACTATGATTTGTGTGTTTGTAAATATAGTATTTAGTAGTTTTGCATTGATATTCATAATGATAGTGAGCTATAGTTTTTTATTTGTACTATTTTAATCAGATTTAGGTATCATTGCTATACTTGCTTCATAAAAAGAATTAGAAAGTTTTACTATATGTCTTTGATTTCCTTCATTTTTTATAGTCTGTAGTGTAAAGATTGTGACATTTTATTAGATTTATACCTAAATATTTCTTGTTTTTGGTTTATTGTAAATAACATATATATTGTTTTAAAATAACTGGTAACAGCTTTATTGAGATATCATTCACATACCATACAATTCACTTATATAATATGTACAATTAAGTAGTTTTTAGCTTATTCACAAGGTTGCACAAATTGTACAACATTCTAGAATGCTTAGATTTGAACATTCTAAAATGTTCAATTTAGAACATTTTCATTGCCTTAGAAACATTCCCATTACTCATCATTTTCCAATCCCTCTATCTACCCTGCCCTAGACAATAACCAATCTACTTTCAGGTTCTATAGATTTGCCTGCTGTGGACAGTTCATATAAATTGGATAATACAATATGAGGTCTATTGTGAGTGTTTTCTTTTTTTAAGTTGAGTAATGTTTTATGGTTCATTCATGTTGTAGCATATGTTAGTAATTTGCTTGTTTTTATTACTGTATGATAATGCATTGTATGGATATATCACTTTCCATTAATCAATCAGCTCGTGGACTACTGTGTTCTTCAAATTTTTGGTTTTATGAATAAACTTATAATGGGCCATCTTGTGCAATATTTTGCATGGACATTTGTTTTTATTTTTCTAGTATATACCTAGGAGTAGAATTGCTGTGTCATAATAGAAGTGCCATGTTGGTGTTCCTACTAGCAGTGTATGAGGGCTCCAAATGTCCACATCCTGAAAAACACTCGTTATTGTCTGTTTTTTTTTTCTTGTGGCCTGTCTAGTGGGTTTGAGGTTACATGTCATTGTGATCTGGATTTGCATTTCCTTGATTACTAATGATATTGAGAAGCCATTCATTTTCTTATTGGTCATTTGTATAGCTTCTCTGGAGAAAGTATCTGTTCAGATCCTTTGCCCATTTTTAAATTGGGTTGTTTGTTTTTTCATTATTGAGTTGTGAGAGTTGTTCCTAATTTTGGGATACTAGACCCTAATTAGATAGGCAATTTCCTAATATTTTCCCTATTTGTGCTTTGCTTTTTCACTTTCTTTTTGTGCTTTTTGAAGCACACCATTTTAAAATTTGATGTAGTCAAATTTATCTATTTTTTTGTTGTTGCTTATGTATTAGTGTTATATCTCCGAAAGTATTTCCTGACCTAAGGTTATAAAAATATTTCATTATTTTCTTGTAGGGACTGTATAGTTTTTGGTCTTACATGTTTAAGTCTATGATTCATTCTGAGTCATTGATTTTATGGTGTCAGTTATCCCTACACCACTGTAGAAGACTATTCTTTCCCTATAGAATTCTCTTGATATCTTTTTGCAAATCAGGGGACCATAAATGTGATAGTTTACTTATGGATTCTCAATGGTATTATGTTGATCTTCTTTCTCATATTGATTGTGAGAGTTGAAACTACCCTTCCCTCATTTCCTTAGGTTTTTTTCATTCCCACATGGTAGTATTTAAAAATGATAGTGGATGTGGTTGTGAAATACTTTCAGGCTACTATTTTTATCATTTGTAATCATTCAGAGCAAGAAAAGTGAAGGTGGGGTAGAAAGAGAGACCTTCGCTAAGTCTCAACAAAGCCTCCAAAAAATGCAAATGCTTCTCACAGCGAAAGGAGAAGGGTATGATGGTTTGGTTCATGTGTTAACTTGGCCAGGTGATGGTACCCAGGTGTCTGGTCAAGCGAGCACTGGCCTAACCATTGCTGCGAGGAAGTTTTCGGCTGTTTGATAAACCAGAAGGCTGGTTTGTTAACTCATCCGTCAATTGGCTGCAGCTGTGACTGATGACATCAAAGAAGGGTGTGTCTTCTACAATGAGAGAATGCAGTCAGCTGGATTTAATCCAATCAGCTGAAGACTTTTAAGTGAGACAGATTGAGGACCTTCACTTCTTTGGCTAACCCGTGAAGCATTTCCTGAGTAGTTTGTTGAAGTTGCCAGTTCATTTCCTGAGGAGTTCATCGAACACATTCATTGAAGTTGTCAGTTCATTGCCTAAGGAGTTCATTGAACATCTTTATTGGAGTTGCCAGTTTGCTGCCTGCCCTACGGAATTTGGACTTGTGCATACCCACAGTTGTGTGAGACAATTTTATAAATCTTATATTTTTAGATATCTCTTATTGATTCTGTTTCCCTAGAGAACCCTAACTAATACAAAGGGGAAAGCAAAAAGAGAGGGCAAAAGGATTACCAAGTTTTCTCCCATCATTTTACAGTTTATGATATTTTCTGTCTTTTAAAAATTACACTATTTTCAAATCATACCGAATTCTGTGTACATATGTGCACACAGAGAGACACACTTACACAGACACAGAGAGACACACACACAATTTTTTTTCAGAATCTTAATGTGATCTTTAAATATTTTTTGAGAGCCTTTTATTTAGCATATTCCCTGTAGCATTTTTTTTCTTTTAGTTACTTCAAATATTGCATAAGTCAAAAGCTCCATCAAGGAAGCTTTCTAGCTACATTATCTCTGAAACATTAATTTATAAATGAGAAGATGCATATTTTGGTGTCATAGGGACCCAATTAGACCATGTAATTATATTCCTTTTTTTATAGGGAAATTTCACACAGATTTACATTTCATACTGTAGATGTCTTGATGCTGAAGGACACAGTTTAGAGCGATTGCAATTTGTAAGAAGGCCCTTACCTGAGGACCACAAGTTCCTCCTCTGCTATGCCATGATTTATGTTGTAGACCATGTAAAGAATGTATTATCTAGGAAACTGTTCAGGGCAGAAAATTTCTCCAATTAATGCATGTTTGATAAGACAGCCAATATTCACAATAGTATAAACTCCAGCTTTTGCACCTCACATGTATAGCCAGATTATGGAATGTAGTAGGACATATTTCTGAGTTAAAATTTCCAGAAATGTCATTCTTCTTTACCTTGTTTTGCACATTTCCAGGTTTTTGATCTATTCATCAGATTCAAAATTTAGCAAGTTTTGATGTAAGGAAAAATATGCATTCAAACAAGAGTGACTTGATTTTGGATAGGGAATGGAAACTGAATGGGCTGGTTACATAAATCATTGGATTGACAGATCCCCTTTGTGTTTCTCCATCTTCACTCTAATTCTAAGAAAGAATCACAGTCAGCCTAGACAGCTCTTACTACATCCAGACTCTCATTTGAAGCTTCACTATCTGCAGTCAGAATCTCTTGGTGCCAGGATGCTGGTGAAGGAAGTCTAGTGTCTCTTTTTTTAAAATCCCCTCACAGTTGTGGAGTTACCAGGTGATTATAACTTCAATTCATATCATTCATTTCTCTTAACTTAATATCCTTATTCTGAGGCTGTCATGAGTTTCTGTTTTGCTTATCTAATTTTGTGAGTCTAGTAGTTTCCCCATCTTATATATTGAGAAATTCTAAACAAGTGATAGATAGCAAAGAAGATGTTTCCAAATCACACCTAAAACTGAAATTTCAGAATACATAATCTTTATTCTTATGCATCATAAATTCAGTATGCAAATGGTCTGTTACATCTCATTCCCTTTGGGGTAGCCATTCCTCCAAGCCCACCCAAAAGGTCACCATAATTGTGGTAACACAAGTCATTGTTTTGTATTTGGAGGCATTACATGTTTTGAGCAGTTTAAAAATTAAGAGAGTCTGATGTTTTCTGAATAGCAAGGAAACCTTCTCTATATAAGTACAGTGTGATGCCCCCTCCACACTATACATAAGTGGTGGGTGCATAAATATTTATGTGTATATGTGCATATTTAATTTAAATGTACATGCATATATATTTATATGATTAGTTGATTACCCTGAAGCAGGATACTAGACCCTAATTATATAGGTGATTTAATTTAATTTAAAGCTTAAAAGAGGTAATTCACTTTATAAAAATCAAATATGTACCTAAAGTGAGTAAACACAGTTTCCTATGCAAATGTATTTCTCGAGCTTCTTTAATGTGGCAGACAGTGCTGATGCCTCACAGTGCTCCCTAATGTCAGAATTGTCTTTTCAGGATAGAGGCTAAACATGGGAGATATTTATTTTTAAAGTTTTGCTTGCTGTCTGCTAATGTTGGCCACCCGATATAATTCTGATGTATTGACCTCTGGAGAAAATTTACTTCATCATATACAGGGAGAGGTACGTGAGGGGAATTCTTTTCTCCTATTCTCTTGCAATTTTCTTGGGATATAACTGTGTGAAGATGTGTACTTGGAGCTAAGGCAATTATTTTGTGACCATGAGGTGTCAAGTCTGAGGAATAAGGCCAACAGACTGAAGAGGGCATTGATTTGTTGAAGCAATACCATGACATTCTACCTCCTGGTTTATGGTTAGGTGAGAAAAATAAACCCCTACTTTAATTCGGCTCTTAATTGAGCATTCTGTAACTTGAAGCAGAGGCTTTCTGTATTATAATGTGGGTCAGAAGTGCATTGCAGTGACACTAAATAATATATATATATATATATATATATATATATATATTATCTTAACACATCAATATATTGGGGGAAATTTTTGCTCCTTTTTAATAAACATTGATGAGAAAAACTATAATTTATTATTCAGAAAGATGGTTTGTATCAACTGAAACTTAAGTTTTGAATATAATCTAATTTACTTGATTAAGTTCATTTTTCATTAGGCCCATTCTTTATCCCCTATAATGCAAAAATTCTCCAGCATCCTTTTTATAATACTAGCTGAGAAAGTTCAGATTTTGCCCAATACCAATGTGTTCAAAATTATTAAACCAATGTGAATATCATTTTATTCCTTTTAATCAAATACTGTTGTGACTCACTTTCCCCTTAAGGTTAATCAAGATTGAATAATAGCTTTAGGAGCTTATACTTTATTCTAAGTTCTAATACCCAGTGGTCAAGGAAGAAACGCTGAAAGTTCTGAAGCAAGGGAGAGATAAGCTGTGTTTTCAGAGATTCTTCTATCAGCAGGGTGGATGGCTGACTTCGAGTGAGTATCTGGGAAATTCTAGAATAAAGTTTAGAAGCCACTAAGAGTTCAGTAATACAGGTCAGCTGAGTCCCCACAAGTTCCTGAATTCAGGTGGTGCCTGTGGGAATGGATGGAGGTCATTGTGGTAAGAGACTCCACTGCTTAGCATGTGAGGAATGTGGAAAATATTCTGAAGGTTTTCAGCCAGAGAACAACTTAATTTTCACAAATATTTATTGATTACCTACTGTGTGCTTGGTGCTGACCTTAGCACCAGGATCAAAGTAGTAAGTAAGACCGGAATAGTCTCTGTCCCTACAGAGTGTATGTTTTATATGAGAGCATACAGATGTTTTATGAATAGCAATCAAACCCTCTCTTTATAAGGATAGTGTGATGCCCCCTCCACACTATAATGCACTTGTAAAAGGAAAAAGGAAAAGAAAAAGAATAAGTAAAAGGAAAAGAATAATGCGTGATGAGTGTTACAATGGAACATGTACTGGAAGCTTGGGAATGTGAATCAGGATAGCTGACATTTATTGCCTACTCACCACATTTTGGGCACTATTCTAAGCACTTTGACTTATATTATCCCAATTTACATTCACAGCAACCCAATGAGGGAAATGCAGTTATTCACGTCTCTCTCTGAGAAATTCTCTGAGGCAGAGAGTGTTTAAGCAACTTGCTCAAGGTGTTAAGAGTCGGGAATTTTGGAGGTTGTAGTCAAACAGAGGCCCTCAACTCCAGAGCCCAGATTCTTAACTATTATGATGAGAAGAAATTGATGACTTCATTTGCTGTAATGTTACATTTAAGGACCATTACGGATATTCAGGTAGAAATTTCTAGAAGGTGTTTAGGAATAAAGATAGCAGAAAAATTCAAAGCATTAGAATTTTTTCAGAGACATCCAAGAAGAGACAACAACTGAAATGAGTTACTGTAGACCTTGAGAAATTTCTAATAAAGAATATAAAAGCTTGTAGACAGAACCCATATAGAAATACCCCTTTGTATATAGGAGGCAAATAAAACAAGACGACAGGTAGATTTCCCTTCAGAGATGAAGATGGTAGGGATATAGGCTTTCCAAATCAGCTGTGCTTTGAGGGATGTAGAATCTCTCATCTGAAGTGAAAATTGGGGGAACATACTGCATCCCTAAGGAATTAAAGAGTTTCCATCCTCTAGGGTATAAATATAAGCCCTTATTTCTCTATTAAACATAATGTGTTCTGTGGAGAAGAGACAAAGCAAACTTCAAACCTGTTTATAATCAAGTGCTTTATATTATGAAATCAACATTAAATTCTCTACATTTTTGCTAAAGAATGTTCAATTTTCTCTCATGGTTGATGGGTTTCATAGATGAAATCAGAAGTTATCTGTAGCTCCAAATGATTTCCAGGGTATAATGGAAATTAAGGTTGCCCTGCATCCTCTTAGAGTCAAAGAAGCCAGGAATCTCAATGTTTGAAATTATTCTTTGATGAACACAGGGGTTAAAAATAGGGATCAAGAAGCTCAGAGGTTTTCTGGCCTAAAGAGGGTGAGTTTGAATTCCATTTTTACATGTCTTCCTTATTTTGAGATGGAAATCCAGGAATTAAGAAATGCTGCTTTAACCCCATATTTTATGGTACTGACACACAAGTGAATCAGGTGGAAGAATGTCTTTGAGGGGTGAGCAAGGAATGTTCAGTGTCACAGGCCCTTGGGGTTCCCATACCTCAGTGTGTAGGTTCCCTCTCCAGGGAGGCAACTCTCACTTCTCTATAAGTGGCTTGTACTCTGTAACCTGTGGCAGCTACTGGACTTCTCCTAGACTCTGGTCCCTTAGTTTTGATCTTGAAGCCATGTTCATGGTTCACAAAACTGTGTCTAATCATCACGAGAGACCAGCTCCAGGTTGCCAGG
Source organism: Choloepus didactylus (assembly GCF_015220235.1). Classification (NCBI taxonomy): domain Eukaryota; kingdom Metazoa; phylum Chordata; class Mammalia; order Pilosa; family Megalonychidae; genus Choloepus; species Choloepus didactylus. The sequence goes on along the minus strand of NC_051312.1, from coordinate 143,552,265 downwards.
GCCTTTCCTCCAGTTTTACTCCAGGATACATGTGAATGAAGGGATATTGAGATGAGGGAGAAGGATTCTGTCCTGCCCCATCTTTCTTCTCTCTTTTCACTTGGTTTCTCCAGTAGTCATATATTTATGACTTCAATCTGTTCTTCAATCTGTGAGATGAGTTGTCAGTGTTCTGCACCATATTTAGATATAAGGAGTGTAATACTGGGAAATCTGTGTCACTTTTTATTAGGTGAAATGTCAGATTCTTTGGGTTCCTGCTGGGCTAGTCTCAGACATTCCTACTGTAGAGCCCACTCATGTGGGAGGAAACTTTATGGGAAGGGCTGTGTTGCCTCTAAAGTAAACCTTATCTTTTGTCCACACAGATGCCACAGAGCAGAATGGCTCCTAGAAATGGCTCTTTTGTTACCAAATTCATTCTGGTGGGAACAAGAGACCACCCAGATCTCCAACTCCCTCTGTTCTTTCTTTTATCACTGTGCTGGGAAACCTGAGCTTAGTAACTCTAATTGGGCTGCATTCTCACCTTCACACCCCCATGTACTTTTTCCTCTTTAACTTGTCCTTCATAGACCTCTGTTATTCTTCTATATTTGCACCCAAAATGCTGATCAAGTTCTTATCAAAAAAGAATATTATCTCCTACCAGGGGTGCATGGCCCAGGTCTACTTCTTATTCTCTTTTGCCATCTCTGAGTACTATGTGCTGACATCAATGGCTTATGATTGCTATTTGGCCATCTGTCATCTACTCTTGTATAACCTGGCCATGTCCCCTAAAGTGTGCTCCACCATTATTTTTGGTTCATACTTGATGACATTTTCTAGTGCTAAGGCTCACACTGGATGCATGCTGTTCTAGTTTGCTAATGCTGCAGAATGCAAAACACCAGAGATGGATTGGCTTTTATAAAAAGGGGGTTTATTTGGCTATACAGTTACAGTCTTAAGGCCATAAAGTGTCCAAGGTAACACATCAGTAATCAGGTACCTTCACTGGAGGATGGCAGATGGCATCCGGAAAACCTCTGTTAGCTGGGAAGGCACGTGGCTGGCATCTGCTCCAAAGTTCTAGTTTCAAAATGGCTTTCTCCCAGGACATTCCTCTCTAGCAAGCTTGCTCCTCTTCAGACCGTGACTCACAGCTGCACTTCGTCTCCTCTCCTTGAGCCAGCTCATTTATATGGCTCCACTGATCAAGGCCCACCCCGAATGGGTGGGGCCACACTTCCATGGGAGTATCCCACCAGAGTCACCACCCACAGCTGGGTGGGGCACATCTCCATGCAAACAACCTAATTCAAACGTTCCAACTTAATCCCCACTATTCTGTCTGCCCCACAAGATTGCACCAAAGAATATGGCTTTTTCTGGGGGACATAATACATTCAAACCGGCACACATGCTGAGACTGACCTTCTATGATGCCAATGCCATCAGCTGTTATTTCTGTGATGTCATCCCTATGATCCAGCTCTCCTGCACAAGCACCTATGCCAATGAACTGGTGGTATTCATTGTGTGGGGCATCAACCTCACCATGTCCAGTCTCACCATCTTTCTCTCTTATGGTTTCTTTCTCTCCAGCATCCTCCACATCAATTCCACTGAGGGTAGCTCAAAAGCCTTCCACACCTGCTGTTCCCACATAATGGCTGTTTCTCTCTTCTTTGAATCAAGTGCATTTGTGTATCTCCAGCCATCTTCTGCAGGATCTATGAATATGGGAAAGACTTCTTCTGTCTTTTACACTAATGTGGTTCCCCTGTTGAATCCCTTAATCTACAGCTTTAGGGTCAAAGATGTTCATTTTGCCCTGAGAAAGACCCTGAAGAAGAGAATGTTTTAATTAGCAATGGGATCTCCTGTGCAGGGAGTTTCAGGACAAGGATGTTCAGTGTGATTATTTGCAATATACTTGTTGGCTGCTATCTTACTTTGCTTCTTTGTTGTCAAGATAAAGGGAATTTGACTTTTCCTTCCATTATTTATTTCCACTTTGTAAGAGTAAGTGTTTTTGTTTTCATCACCATTTGTACAATTTCTTCTTCTCCCATTTTGGCTTGTTGAGAATAACTTTATGGAAGCATATTTTTATATGTTTTTCTTGTTGTTAGTTCAAAATTACTTTTTTTTTTTGTCCTGTAATAAGATAAATTTTACTGCAATGATTGGATAAAGAAACACTAGGGTGGCTACCTGCGTTTGACAGTTGGAATGTGCCATTGGAAGCATGAATCAAATGATAAGTCACCACTCCCAGCTTTCCTCACTCCACTTAGCAGGAGAATGTCCCCTGAAAGGCCAGTGCCTATGCTTCAAATTTCATATTTCATATTTCATATTCCATTCATATGAATGGAATCATACATTCTGTGGTCTTTTGAATTTTTTTTTTTTTACTTAGCATAATGTTTTCAAGTTCATGTGTTTTATAGCATGTGTCAGTACTTCATCTCTTTAGATGGCTTAACACATAGTATGTTTGTATGGTCATATAATATTTTGATTATTCAATCATTAATTGATGGACAATTTGTTATTTCCACTATTTTGGCTCTTTTAGTAATGGTGATTTTAAAGTTTGCATTCTAGTTTTTGAGTGAACACATGTTTTTAATGTTCCTGAGTATATCCCTAGGAGTGAAATATCTGGGTCATATGGAAATCTATATTTGAGTTTTTATGGCACTGCTAATATTTTCCAAAATGGGTGCTCCATTTTACATTCCCATTGACAGTGTCTAATTGCTATTCTTTATTGCATTGGCTTATACTTCTAGCACAATAAATATTAATGGAGTTAGTTTTCAGTCTTGCCTTCTTCCTGAATAACAGAAATATACCAAATATCATCCCACAAAGGAAGAAACTGAGTTCAGTATGAATGTTTATTTCACATATTAAGAAAGTATGCATTAGTTACATCAATTTCTATTCTTAAATGTTTTTTTTTTTTTAAATCAAGAATGGGTTTGAATTTTGCTGAAAGCCTTTTCAGCACCTGTCAAGATAGTCATGATTTTTCCTTAGATCTATTTTTATGACATTGTGTATTAACAGTTTTCCTAATATGGAGTCAACCTTGCATTCCTTGAATGAATCCTATGCTGTCATGTTGTTTTAATTTCTTACTGTTATGTGAGTTCTGTTTAATATAGTGTTAATTGTTATGCACTGATATTCATAAGTGATAGTGATCCATAGTTATGTGTTTTTTGTACTTTGTTATGAGGTTTACGTGTCAATGCTACCATTGGTTTTTATTTTTTAATCAAACTTTTTATTTTGAAATAATATTAGATATACAGAAATATTACAAGGATAGTACAGAGTGTTTCTGAATATACTTTATCCAGCTTCCCCTAATATTAATATCTTTCATAACCATAGTACAACTGTCAATACTGAGGAATTATCATTGGTACAGCACTATTTACTAAACTTCAGATTGTATTCAGATTTCACCAGTTTTTCCATTAAGGTCCTTTGTCCATTGCATTTAGCACTATTGTTTTTAAAATTGTTATCTCATTAAATAGTTGTGGCCCATGACTCCTAATATATATAATTGCAAATAAAAAAACATAAAATATGTATTTAAACTGCAAACCTCCACACACCCCCTACCTGTTTCCCTTACTTATTTTTTCCATATCACTGATTTTATCAATCTAAGATACCATTGATTGAAACATATATTATTATTTTATGTATAAAAAATGCTGACAATTATAATTGTAAGATACTATCAGTTGTAAGATGCATATCTACTTCTGAGATATTAACATGTGAAAAAAATTGTGTGTTAAAATCAGCAATGTGCCTCCTACACATGAGATTTTTCTTTGACTCTATCTTAACTCCACCCTTGCCTGGGTCAGTGCTGACAATTGAAAATTCCTGAGGCTTACTCTAATGACCTACTTAGAATGAAAGAGGAAAAGAAAGGAAAAAGGCAAGAAGTCCCCTTTCAGAGCCAATTCCCAGCCCTCCAGTTCACCAGGCAAGAACCATTGTTGGTACCTGGTTCTGTGTTTCCCTTTTCTTGGGATACAGTTCTTCCCAGTATTCTGAGCTCAGCAGACTCCAAAAGCCTCTGTTTTATTGATTTATGTATTTTTTCCATCAGCCCCACCTTCTTCTGTCAGGATAAACTTCTGGGTTCATTTCCTGCTTGCTCCAGTTTTATCTGTGCTTGTAGCATGTATTCAGTTGTTGAAATTTGTTAATTGAAAGCGTAATTGGAGCTTGGTTGAGCTACATTCCCTTGCTACTGGCATTGAATGCTTATTTTTCCCACAGTGAAGTTTTGCAACTCAGCCTGCCATGCCAGTGGGGAAGGCGTGCCAGCTCTGCAGTTTGAGGAGCTTTACTTACAATTCTGTGCTGTGATCTCAGCCATTCTACCCATTCCTGACTGGCGTACAATGTTGTCCTGTCATGGATGTCTCCCCACCAGTTGTTCCAGACTGTTTTTGAGTTGTTCCTCCCCTTGCATTTTTTAAATGCAATTTTAAAGAGATTATGTTCACACACCATATAATCCATCCAATGTATACAATCAGTGGCTCACAGTGTCTTCATATAGCTGTGCATTCATCACCACATTCAATTTTAGAACATTTTCATTACTCCAAAGAAAAATAAATAAAAATTAAAAAGAGCACCTGAAACAACCTGTACCCCTTATCCTCCCTATTTTTAATAAATATTTTGTGTGTTTATTTTATTACTCATCTGCCCATACACTGGATCCAGGGAATGTCAGTCACAAAGTTTTCAGAATTGCATGGTCACACAATAAAGGTATTATAGTTATATAATCATCAAGTATCAAGGCTACTGTATTACAGTTCAACAGTTTGCCCTTGCTTTTAAAAGGAATTAGAAACTTTTACTTCATTTTCAAACAGTGAAACAATTTATAGAGTTAGGACTAACTAGAATATGAAAGCTTTGTGGAATTCCCTTGAAAAGTGGTCTAAGATTCTATTTCTAATAATAATTTCCCTAAGAAATTATTGATTCTTATTTTCCTAAGTAATTTTTCATCTCTTTTTTTTTTCAAATTTAATTGCATAGAGTTCTTCAAAGAAGAATATTTTGTTTTTCCTTGGTTTATTTTTTTTTTCCTCTCATTTATTATTATATATTTGTACTCTGTTTTTTCTTCAAGTTAGCTGGTGGTTTAACATAGTGTATATTAAATATTACTTTATTGAATGCATCCAATGTTTCTCCATTCCTGATTATGTTTCTGATTTTATTTTTATTATATATTTATGCTTTATTTTGATTTTTTTGTTTTTTCAGTTGTTTTGGACTATGTCATTTAATTCATATATTTCAATACTTCATTTTTTTCTAAGTGTTCATTGATTTCATTTTTCCTTGTACACATTTAAATGTACTCAATAAATTTTGATATACATTGTTTTATTAAATTCTTATAATTTTATATTTATAAACTCAGTTGCATTTTGTTTTACCTAAAATAATTCCATAGAGGATTTAAAACTTTGAGATGGAAAAGTCGTTTCTATTTTGATCAACTAGAAAAATTGGAAATTGTTTTTATTCAAGTGGAATGGATAACAGTAGTAATTTCCAGGTTTTTGTTTTTGTTAGGCCTTATGGCTGCCACTTTATTTATTTATTTATTTATTTTTATTTAATTAGAGTAGTACATTTGTTAAAATTCATGAAAGAAAATTTTTATAATTGTACTATTAACTATAGCCATCATTTACAATGTGGTTTGATTGTAGTATAGTCCTCTGTTGTTTCTTTTAATTTTCATTCTAGTAACTTATATATGACCTAAAATTTTCCTTTTATCACATTCACTGAATATAATTCAATGCTGTTGATTACATTCACAATGTTGTGCTACCATCACCATCATCCATTTCCAAACTTTTACAATCATCCCAAATAGAAATTCTGTACAATTTAAGCATTAACTCCCCATTTCCTACCCTCATCCTGGCCCTTGGTAACCTATATTCCAGAGTCTGACTCTGTGAGTTTGTGTATTCTAAATATTTCATGTTAGTGACATCATACAATATTTTTCCTTTTCTGTCTGTGTTATTTCACTCAACATGATATCTTCAAACTTCATCCACATTGTTGCATGAATCAGAAATTCGTTCTTTTAATGGTCAATAATTTTCTATTGTATGTATATACCACATTATTTTACTATTTCATGTATTGATGGGCACATGGATTGCTTCCATCTTTTGGCAACTATGAATAATGCTGCTACAAAAGTCAATGTGCAAATATCGTTTCAAGTCTTTGCTTTAAATTCTTTGGGATATTTACCTAGTGGTGAGATTTTTGGGTCATATGGTAATTCTATACTTAGCTTTCTGAGGAACTGCAAAGCTATCTTCCACAGCAACTGCACCATTTCGCATCACCACCAGCAATGAATGAATGTTCTTGTTTCTTCACATCCTCTACAACACTTGTAAATTTCTGTTTTTTTTTTTTTGTTTTTTTTTTTTTTTTTTTAGTAATAGCCATTCTAGTGGGGGCGAAATGGTATCTCATTATGGTTTTGATTTGCATTTCCCTAATAGCTAATATTTCTGAGCATCTTTTCATGTGCTTTTTGGCCATTTGTTTATCCTCTTTGGAGAAATGGCTTTTCAGGTGTTTTGCACATTTTAAAAATTGGGTTGTTTGTGCTTTTATTGTTGAGTTGTAGGATTTCTTTATGTATTCTGGATATTAAGCCTTATCAGATATGTGGTTTCCAAATATTTTCTCCCATTGTGTAGGTTGTCTTTTCACTTTCATTATAAAGTCTTTAGGTTCACAAAAGTTTTTAATTTTGAGGAGGTCCCATTTATCTATCTTTTTTTTTATTGGTTGTGTTTTGGGTATAACGTCTAAGGAAACATTGTGTAACACAAAATCCTAAAGATGCTTCCATACATATTCTTCTTGACTATTATAGTCCTGGTTCTTCTGCTTGGGTCTCTGACCCATTTTGAGTTAATTTTTATATATGGTGTGAGATAGGAGTCCTCTTTCATTTTTTTTTTTTTTTTTTTTGCATATTGCTATCCAGTTCTCCCAGCACAAATTTGTTAGAAAACTGTTCTTTCCCAATTGAATGTAATTGAAGCCTTATTAAAAATTAATTGGCCATAGATTTGGGTGTCTATTTCTGAGCTCTCAATTTGAATCCATTGGTCTTTTGATCTATCCTTGTGACAGTTCTGTGCTGCTTTGACCACTGAAGCATTGTAATAATTTTAATGTCAGGAAGTGTGAGTCCTCCAACTTCACTCTACTTTTCAATCTGGTTGTGGCTATTTGGGGCTTCTTTCCCTTCCAAATAAATTTGATGATTTGCTTTTCCATTTCTTCAAAGTAGGCTGTTGGAATTTGATTGGAATTGTGTTGAATCTGTAAATCATTTTGGGTAGAATTGACATCTTAACAATATTTAGTCTTCCAATCCCTGCACAAGAAATGTCCTTCCATTTATTTTGATCTTCTTTGATTTCTTTTCTGAAAGTTTTGTAGTTTTCTGGGTAATGTGGAAGAAAAACAACATAAGGAGGGTAAAAGGAGGGATGATGGAGCACAGAACATGTAAGCTACTGAACCCCAGTTGGTATCTTTTCAAATTAGTAGTTTACAGAGGTAGATGTATAATAAAAATCTCAGGGTAACCACAAGGAAATTATTTAATATATATAAAGAAACAGAAATGAGACAGGTCCCAGTCAGTAACATCACAAAAGATCAAATATACAGAAAAGGAGTCTGCAATAAAGGAAAAGAGAGAAAAAAGGATATGACATAAATAAACCAGAGGACAAAACGGGTGAAGTAAGTACTGACTTTACAGTAATAACACTGAATGTTTCAAATTAAACTCCCAAATCAAAAGAAACCACTTGGCAAAATGGGTATAAAAGCAGAATCCAATTCTGTGTTTACAAGGGAGTCACCTTAGACCCAAAGACATAAATAGATTGAAAGTGAAAGGATGGCAAAAGATAATGCAGGCAAATACTAACCACAAAGAGCTAGTATAGTATTCTAATATTGGACAAAGCAGATTTAAGTTAAAAGTTGTTACAAGAGATAAAGAAGGAAACTGAGTATTAATAAAATGGGCAAAACATCATAAGAAATTAAAATCATAAATATTTGTACAATTGATCATGCCCCAAAATACATAAGTCAAATACTGGCAAAACTGAAGGGAGAAATAGACACCTCTAAAATAATAGTTGGAGACTTCAGTACACAACTTTCAGCAATAGATAAAACATTTAAAATTCTCTGTATATTTTAATAACATGTTAAATGATCGAGCCCTACCTACTGACATATAGAGAACATTGTTTGTAATCCAGGATGGATGATTTGTTCTCCAGGATAGACCACCTGTTGTGTCATAAAAGAAGCTTCAATAAATTTAAAAGGATGGAAATTATACAAAACATCCTTTCTGACCAAAATGGAATAAGGCTGTAAATCAATACCAGGCAGAGAACTGCAAAAACAACAAATATTTATTAGTTTCATAACTTTTCTTATATCTCACAGGAAGTGTAGAAGTGTGCATTAAACTCTGCCTTGAGGGCCCACTCTTTTAACAGCTTCATTACATCACGTTATTGAGTTGAAATCCATTAGTGTATATAGTGATAAAGTAATGATCAAACATTTTGTTCAGGCAACCTTGCGACTTGTAGGAAAGTACTAGAAATGGTGAGTCAGTATACCCTGAAACATCTTCTTTAAGAGCTGTGCTTATGATGCAGATCATAGAAGAAGCGAAAGGGGCCAAAATCCTTTGCACTGGGGATTAGGAATTCTGACTAGAACACCGAGTCCCAGAGGCTCTAACAGTAGTCTAAGATACAGGATGTAAACACAGGCTCAGTAATTTCTGTCCTCCAGAGGCTCATCAAACTTCATGGAAAATCATGTGGGAGAGGATAATTCTCTGCACTTCTAATAAATTTCCCTAGAAGTATAGGATCTGAAGCTGAAGTTCATTCCTTTGAAGCCAGCTGATTGTTTGCGAGGCTCATAAAAGGATCTTCTTTCCTCTTTGTAAGTGAAGAGGACATTCTGGGCAAATTCTCAAGTAGAAATCAAGGCTTATTCCCCACAATACCTTTTCTAGCCTGTTGAAGACAGGATGATGCTCGCAGCTAGTGCCTTCTTCATCATTACGGAATTTCCCCTGCCCCAGTACAGTAAGATTGCAAGGCAAAGGAATCATCCCTGACTTACTGATTTCCTTACAAACCCACAACTACATAACTCAAGACTGTGAGCCTGAGAGAAGCCCCAGTCAGAGGGAGGAAACTGAGGCTTCAGGAGGTCTCCCAGCACTCTCCTCCACACAGGTGAGAGAAGAGGGAAGGACAATCTGGACTCTCAGGCCTGGAGATTCTCCTCAGTTCAAGCTCCTGGGTGCCTTGCTGTGTGTCTTCATACAACCTTCATCTTTTAACCCAGCAGATCCCAGCTCTCCCTCTGCAGTCAAAGCCCGAGGATACCTCCCTAATGTCAACATAACCCCTGCTTCTACAGCTCTTGCCCGGATGGGAATGGCTGTGGAAAACGACTCTTTTGTGACTGAGTTCATCCTAATGGGATTAACAGACCGACGTGAGCTCCAATTACCACTGTTTTGTCTGTTCTTGATGAACTATGTGGTCACTGTGGTGGGGAATTTAATTTTAATTCACCTTATTTGCCTGAATTCCCACCTTCACATCCCCATGTACTTTTTCATCTTCAATCTCTCCTTCATTGATCTCTGCTATTCATTTGTCTTTACCCCCAAAATGCTCCTGAGCTTTAATTCAGAGAAAAACATCATCTCCTTTGCAGGATGCATGGCTCAGCTATTTTTCTTCGGCTTCTTTGTCATCTCTGAGTGCTATGTGCTGACAGCCATGGCCTATGATCGCTACGTGGCCATCTGTAGGCCCCTGCTATACACCATCACCATGTCCCCTCAGGTGTGTTCTCTGCTGATGTCTGCTTCATATGTGATGGGGTTTGCTGGTGCGATGGCTCACACAGGGTGCATGATCAGGCTGACATTTTGTGGTTCCAACACCATCAACCACTACATGTGTGACGTCTTCCCCCTGCTCCAGCTCTCCTGCAGCAGCACCTATGCCAATGAGCTCCTGGCTTCCATTATTGTGGACACAGTTGTCATACTATCTAGTCTTATTATCTGTATGTCTTATGCTCTGATTCTTTTCAGTATCTTTCACATGTCATCACCTACTGGCTGGTCCAAAGCCTTCAGCACCTGTGGCTCCCATTTAGTAACTGTTGGTCTTTTCTATGGATCTGGGCTGCTCACTTATGTCAAACCATCTTCTGCTGGTTCTTTGGGTCAGGAGAAATATTTCTCAGTGTTTTATACTAATGTGGTGCCCATGCTGAACCCCCTCATTTACAGCCTGAGGAACAAAGACATCAAACATGCTCTGAAGAACACCCTGAAGAGAATAACAAATAGAGCAGAACCAGTGGTGCTGCCTTAGTCCCTGCCTCCATTGCTGTGTCTTTCTCTCCTCTGTTTTCCTTTTCAAGTCTTCACTTAATTTTAAATCTAACATCTTTTCTCACTTTTCAGTGTAACTATTTAGTGTTTCAATATGTATATTTTATTTATCCATTTTGTTTCTTGGGAAAAAACTTAACTGTGGTCCATGATGTGCATCACATTTTTTATAAATACTCCTGAAAATAAGTTTCCTCCTCCTGTTCTCTAGTTGAGGACATTGTTCTGTGTCTTGATCAAGGTTGCACAGCTAATGTTGCTGAACCCAGTGAATGAATGAAAGGAAAGAAAAGGAGATTGTGAATGAGGGAGAGAGATTCTGAGAGTTGTTTCAGAATGAGCCTGGAGGTGGGTCGTCATGGGAACGATGCCCTCAGCAAAGTGACTGCAGCATAGAGGGGATTGTCAAACTCCAGTGATTCACATGCCCCAGAGAGATTAGATTTCAAAGGTGGTCAAACAGGGTTAGCCACAAAGTAAGTTTTAATCACAATCTCATTCATAATAGTGATCATTTCCTGTGATCCAGAGACTGAGGAGATTGGAGCATGTGGACTTTAAAAAGCCTCATTATAGATTATATTATTATTTTATAGTTTGTTGAAATGAAATACTAGTTATTAATGATAGTTAAAAATGGTATAAAATAGGGATCCAAATATCTTCATGTTTTGTGTGATAAACAAAAATAAATGGCCCACCACTAGTTTCATTCTGAGTAGGAAACAATGCCCCTCAGAGGTTATGTATTTCAGGGGACACAGTTAATTATTCTATGTTGCTAATTTCTGTGTTCATCAGAGTTAACAAGAGTTTTGAAAACTTTGAAAACTTTGGTGTTTAAAATCACTTTTAAATATAATAATGCCTGTTAAAAACTACTTAAATCTGGTTAAAATTGTTAATCTGGGAGCAAACATGAGATATTTACATGTATTATAATATTTTTCTCACTGTCATAATTTTTTTTAAAACTCTGATTCCCCAAGCAGAATCTGAATGCTTAGTATGTACTTCTCTCCTTCTTTGGTTTATGCCCATTAAGTTGCATAGTTAAATAACTTAAAATTGGTTTGGATCTTGCTCTAAAGCACATATTTCAAAATTTCACATTTCAAAAAAAGATAGAAAATAAGGCATAGGTCATCAATATCTAAATTCTTGGTCCTTAACTGAAAGTGTGATGTGAAATGCATACATAGCACACTTGTTGTGATCTGAGGACTGTGTCATATTTGCTAGCACTCCCTGGTGGATTTTGAGTAGGCAACACCCTGGCTTGGTTACAGGAAGTCAATAGGTTTATTTCAAAGTTTGAACTTATATTCTTGTATTGATCTGAAAAATCTAATCACTTTAATTTTTCAAATTAAGACATTTTATAATGTTTATAACCAAAATTGTTTAAATCCAAACCTCATTTTTTGAAGTTAATATAATAAGAAAACTAGATACAAAAGCTTTAGAATATATAAGCTTATTTAGAGCTACTGAATGTTTTGAAGTTTTGTTTGTGTAAATTGGTGAATTTCTTAAAAGTCATAGATATGGTCTTATACATCTTTTTTATATTCTTTTTATATCATAGATATGCTATAAAAATTTTAAACTAGAAAAACTGTTTTATATTCATCCCCACATTCACACATGTCAAAGGCATATAAATTTTTTTTTATGTAAATGTTTAACATTATTTGTACTTTGTTTCTGAGCCAATCAATTTTGGCCATGTACAGTAGGAGTTCTAGCCATCTGGTCTGGAAGATTGTAGCTCATAAAAGGGCTTCTGGGAGGTCAAGATGGGAGGGGCTCTGAAATGACAGCACACAATGTCTTTGGAAGGCAGGAAGGACAATGAGTAAATAAAGCACTCTGTCCCAGTCAACAACCAAACCACGGAGCTGCTCCATCACCTGAACTCCTAGCTGCTCCATCACCTGAACTCCAGCTATCACAGCCGTATCCAAAAGGGGTAGCACCCAGGTGGACAGGTGCCCTCGGAGCTGCTGAGGGGCCCCAGGAGCACCGTGTGCAGCCCCAGCTGCTGCAGTCTTAGTGATGGGGGCCAGGCTGGGGATCCTGGTGGTCCCTGCTGATGGCAGAAGCCCCAATCTCAGTCCCCCCATATCAGGCATTTCTCCCCATTTCCAGCTATTGTGTCCTTTTATTGGAATCTTAAGCTAGTTGCAGTGTGACTGCTCTAATATGGTACAAGGCTTTTGCAAACCAGGGCTTCTTTGTTACCTTGAAATATTTGAAATTTAAAAGTGAAATTTAGTTCCAAATTGGTTAAACATTTAATTTGTCAACAAAAGAAAAGAGAGTGTACATTTTTGAAATATGATTTTCAATTGTTGCCAGTTTTTGGTTGGTTTTCAAAATCATGTTGAACTATATTGCTTACTTTTGCATTTAATATTTCTTGCATTTGGTGAGTGTAAAATTGTTGTGGGTATAATGTCAAGAACTCTCGGGCAGCCATTGTTTAAATACACAAAACACATTTGCAAACAGCATTTTAATGCTTTTGATCTGTTCAGAAATTTCAACCTATAGCAAGTTTGAGCATGGGAAAGGTATGCATTCAAACAAGGCTCACTTGGATTTGGAAGAGGATGGAAATTGGATGGTCATATAAAGGACTGACAGCCCCTTTCTGTTTCTCCATGTTTGCTCTTTCTAAAAGAGAATTACTGTCAGGCTAGCTAGCTCTTAAAATATCCTAACTCTGATTTCAAGTTTTATTTTCTGCAGTCAGAATCATATGGAGCCAGCACTGGTGTACGGATACCTGAGAAGAAAGTCTAGTGTCTCTTTTTTTATAGCAGAATCAGTTGTGAAGTTAGCAGGGGGATTTAAAAATTCACTTCATATCATTAATTTCTCTTAACTTTAGATTCTTATCCTACAGGCTGCATCATGGATTTCCCTTTTCTTACCTAATTTAGTGAATCTGACAGTTTCAACATCACATGTGACATATTGAGAAGATCCTAAATAAGAGATAGCAAAGAAGAAGCTTCAAAAAAACAAATCCCTAAAATTGAAATTTCAGAATTCTTAAACTTTACTCTTATGCTTCAGAAACTAACTGCCCAAATGATCTCTACTATCTGTTTCTATTCAGGCTTTCCCCTTCAGATCCCTTCACCCCTATAAAAAAGGGTCAACCTAATTGTGATAGCACAAGTCACTGTTTTGTGTTTGGAGGCATGCCTTATTTTGAGCAGTTTGAAAGGATTAAGCAATACTGATGCTTTTTGACTGACAGGGAAACCCTCTTTATATAAGTATAGCATGGTGTCTCACTCTTCAGATATATAACTAGTCTTTGTGTAAATATATACATGTATATGAGTATATTTATTTTTCACATACAGATGTGCATATATTTCCATGATAAGTTGATTATGCTGAGTCAGGTTAGTTAATTTAAAGCTTAGAAGATAATTTGACTATATAAAAAATATGAAATGTATTATCCACCTAAAGTAAGTAAAATTTCCTCTTACAAACGTATTTCAGAAGCATCTTTATTGTGGTAGACCATGCTGGTGTCTCCCTTGGCTGCCTTATGTTGGAATCCTCTTTCCATGACAGAGGCCAAACATGGGAGAGACTCATTTTGCCAGTTTTCCTTGCAGCAAGTGATGGCAGCTGCCCTTATTCTGACTGAAGAAACAAGAGGAAGTCATGCATCAGCTTCATAGGAAACTAACTTCACCCTGTACATGGGAAGAAGTGTGAGGGGAACTCTTTTTTCTTATTCTCTTGCTCTCTTTTTTGGATATAGTTGTGTGAAGATATGATTCTTGAAGTTACAACTGACATTTTGTGACCATGAGGTGAAAGCCTGAGGACTAAGGCCCACAGGTAGAGGACAATGGAATTGTCTTGATGAGAGAGCTGAGTCACTGAACCTACCCTACGGTGCTCTACCTCCAGATTTACTGTCAAGTGAGAAAAATAAGCTCCTATTAATAGGGCTTTAAATTGAGCATTTGGCAGTTTGAAGATAGAAACATTATAAGTGATAGCATGGGTTAGGAGTAATTCTTGAATACAAAATTTTTAAAAAATACATAATTTTATTAGATAAATGTGTTTGTGAATTTCTTGTTCTGTTTTGATAAATATTTATGAGGAAATCTCTCATTATGATGAGAAGAACAGTCGGTGCAGATTTAAACAAATGTGAAATATAAGCTATTTCAAGTTACTTGTGTTTGTTGTTCATTATACCCATGTTTTTTCTGAAATGAAAACATTTTCCAACATTCTTGTTTTTATATTTTTGAAAGAATTAAGATCTTGCATAAACTTAATATGCTCAAAATACATAAATCAATCATAATCTTTCTTTCATGGCTTTTCATCATATAAAACTCTGACTCAATTTCTCCTTTAAGTTTAACCTAGGTGAAATCACAGGTTAGGGGATTTAAACTTTGTTACAAGCCTCCAGTACCAGAGGGTAATGAAGAAACTGAAAGTTCTATAGCTAGGGAAAGACAGAGCTCTGTTTTCAGAAATTATTCTAGTAGCAGGATGAAATGCTGAACTAGAGTAAATATGTAGGAAATTCTCGAATAATGGATAGAAGACACTATAGTTCAATAATACAGGTTAGCTAAAACCTAGAATGTTCCTGAACTTGGGTGGTACCTGTGAGAATGAATGGAGTCCATTGTGGAGTTAGATTATATGGCTTAGTATTTGAGAGATGTGAAAAATATTCTGAAGGTTTTCAGCAAAGAAAAACTTAATTTCCACAACTATCATTGAATCGCTACTCTGTACCTATTTACTGGATTTAGCACTAGTAGCAAAGTAGCAAATCAGACAGAAGTAGTCTTTGTCTTTACAGAGCTTGTAGAGCATTTAAAAGATAAAGAATAATGTGTGATGGGTGTTATGACGGAGTATCTGATGGAATCTTGGAGAACCTAAATGATGACAGGTTATTTTTATTCCCTATTTACAATACTCTGTGCATTGTTCTAAGCATTTGACTTATATTAGCTCAATTACACATCACAAACACATAATGAAGAGATGCTAGTATTCCCACCTCTATCTTATAAACTCTCTGAGGCAGAGAGAGAGAGATTAAGTAACTGGCCCATGGTGTTAGAGTTAGTAATTTTGAAGGTAAGAATCAAACACATGCCTTCTAACTCCAGAGCCTTTATTCATAACTATGATGGTGAGAAGAAATTGGTGACTTCAGTTACTGAAATTTTACATTTAAGGACCATTAAAGATATTCAGGTAGAAATTTCCAGTAAGTGTTTAGAAATAAAGACTGTAGAAGAATTCAAAGCATTAAAATTTATTTGGAGACATCCCAGAAGCAATAACAACTTAGTTCTGTTATTGCAATCCTTGAGAAATTTCTAATAAAGAATAAAGAAGCCTGTAGGCAGAACCAACATGGAAATATTCCTTTGTATATGGGATGAAGGAATGAAATAAAACAGGACCACAGACAGATTTTCTTTCAGATATGAAGATGGTAGGGTTATGGGATTAACAGTTTAGCTCTGTGTTGGGGGATGTACAATCCCTATCCTGAAGTGAACCTGGAGGAAAACACTGCATCCCCAAGGAAATAAAGAGATTCCATTCTCTACAGTGTAAATACAAGCCCCTTATTTCTTTATTGCATGCAGAATCTGTTCCCTGGAGAAGAGATGGTGCAAGTTTAAAACCTGTTTATAACCAGATGCATTGTATTATTAAATCAACATTGAATCTCTTACATTTTAGCAAAAGAATGTTCATTTTTTCCTCTGATCATTGAGGGGCTTCACAGAAAAAATCAGGAATTAAATTCTGATAAAATCAGAATTTCCAATATGCCCTGGAAATCATTCCAGGGCATATTGGAAATTAATTCTGGTTTGCATTGTCTTGGAATCAAAGGAACCGAAATCTTAAAGTTTTTAATTGCATTTTGAGAAAACCAGGGGTAAAAAAGAGCCATCAGAAGGTTAGAGGTTCTGGCCTAAAGAGGGTGAGTTTCTGTATTCCGTTTGTGCATGTCCCCCTTATTTTGAGATGGAAATACAGGAATTAAGAAATGCTGCTTTTACCTCATATTGTGCTGTCCTGATACTCAAGTGAATTGGGTAGAAGAATCTGTTTGAGGGGCAGCAGAGAATATTCAGAGGCTTGGAGCTCTCGTGGTTCCCATATCTCAGTGTGTAGTTTCCCTCTCCCTGGGGGAACTCTCCCTTCTCTAGAAATGGCTTTTACTCTGTGACTTGGGGCAGCTACTGGACTTCTGCTGGACTCTTGTCTCTCAGTTTTGGTCTTGAAACTATGTTCTTGGTTCATGCAACAGTGACTAAACTGCATGAGAGGCAGCTCCAGGTTGCCAGGGCCTCCTCCTCAAGTTTTAATGCTGAGAGGAGGGTTCATGTGAATGAATTGCTGGTGAGATTAGCAAGAAGGTTTCTGTCCCACTCTAACTTTCTTTTCTCTTTTCCCTTGGTTGTCCCAGTAGTCATATTTTTATATGGCAGAACTGGCCTTCAGTCTCTGGTGAGTTGTAGGTATTCTGTGTTATAATTTGCAAAATGTCTCTAATAAGGGGAAATCTGTGTTACTTTTTATCAGGGTTAAAGGCAGATTCTATGGGTCCAAGACATTCCCACTGTAGAGCTCACTCACGTGGGAGGAGATTTGGTGGGAAGAACTGGGTTGCCCTCTAATATAAGACTTTTCTTACGTCCCCACAGATTCCCCATAGCGGAATGGCTCCTGGGAATGGCTCTTTGGTGGGTCAGTTCATGCTTGTGGGATTAACAGACCACCCAGTCCTTCAGCTGCCACTGTTCTTTCTCCTTCTGGCAATGTATGTTGTCACCATGCTGGGAAGCTTGGACTTGACAACTCTAATTGCCCTGAATTCTCCACCTTCACACCCCCATGTACTTTTTCCTCTTTAACTTGTCCTTCATAGACCTCTGTTATTCTTCTGTTTTTACACCCAAAATGCTGATGGACTTCTTATCACAGAAGAATGTTATCTCCTACCAGGGTTGATGGCTCAGCTCTACTTCTGCCTTTTTCCATCTCTGAGTGCTATGTGCTGACATCCATGGCCTATGATCGCTATGTGGCCATCTGTAATCCACTCTTGTATAACATTGTCATGTCCCCTAAAGTGTGCTCCAACCTTATTTTTGGTTCATACTTGGTGGCATTTTCTGGTGCTATGGCCCACACTGGATGCATGCTGAGACTGACCTTCTGTGATGCCAACACCAACAACCATTTTTTCTGATATATTACCTGTGCTCCAGCTTTCCTGCACAGGCACCTATGTCAGTGAACTGGTAGTGTTCATTGTGGTGGGCATCAACATCATCGTGCCCAGTCTCACTATCTTTATCTCTTATGGTTTCATTCTGTGCAGCATCCTTCACATCAGCTCCACTGAAGGCAGTTCCAAAGCCTGCAACACCTGCACTTCCCATATAATGGCTGTTTTACTGTTCTTTGGATCAAGTGCCTTTGTGTATTTCCAGCCATCTTTTGCCAGGTCTATGAATGAGAGAAAACTGTTTTCTGTCTTTTACACTAATGTGGTTCCCATGATTAACCCCTTAGTCTACAGCTTGAGTAACAAAGATGTTAAACTTGCCCTGAGGAAAAGCTGTTAGTAGGAGAATACTTTGATCCTAGATAGTATCTTCTGTGCAAATTGATTCAGGACAAGGAGATTCAGTGTGTAATTGCGATATATTTGGTTGCAGTTTTCTTTTCCTATTTCTTTATTATCATGGTGAAGAAATTTGAATCTTCTTTCAATAATTTATTTTGCTTTTGTAGAGTAGCCCTTCTTTACCTCACCATTTGCAGTTTCTTCTCACCTCTCTTACTCTGAGAATAGCATTAAGGAAGGAATTTATTATATCTATATTTTCAGTGTCAGTTTAATGTTTCTTTTTTTCTCTCCTGGAATATGATGAATGGTTCTGCACTGATTAAATAAAATAACACTAATGTGACATTTTTACTGTTGGATGGCCATGGGAAGCATGACTCAAACAAGATGTCTCCACTCCTGTCTTTGCATCCTCCACTAAGCAGGGGTATGTCTCTTGCAAATGCTAGTGCATCACAGAGATAGAAGGTTCCATAAAGACTATCAATAATAACTCCCATTTGCAGGTGCAATACTGTGCATGTTGCTTCTTTCCAAAGGGTGTTTTATTATTTACACCTAAACAAATGTATAACAGATGCTCAATATGTATTCGTTGCTGGGATAGGAAAGTTAAACCAAAGAAGATGGATGCTTTATTTAAAGTCACACAGTTTCTCAATGGTAAAGTCTTGAGTAATTTCTAGGGTTCTGCATTTAAGACTATTTCTCTTTCTTGTGTACTTGAATTCTGTTTTATTTGAACTATTTGTATTCCAGTGGACATGACATATGAGAAAACATTTCTATTTTGAATTTGTCTATATTCGTTCTGGGAGGCTATATGGATTTCTCTAATGGGTTTTGCTTTTTTTTGTGTCTGTGAAAACAGTTGATTTGTTATTTTGTGGGAAAGAGGAGGTTTGGAGAGTTATGGTATTTTAGAGGTGATTGGCTCAAACACAAAACTGACTTTTGCAAAATAAAACAAAATTAATTTTCTCTGTTTTCTGACACTTCTATTTCAAAGATATGGAAATGGAAATGAAAGGAGACCAGCAATATGTCTATTAGGCTGGGATCCAAGAACCACATGGTCAGTAATGAGAGGTCCTTGGAGGAAATGTGCTCAGTAAGGATTTAGAAACCACATTTCACCCTGAATTTCAGAGCAGTGTTGTTTCATGTTGTCATTATCCTACAACGTCCATAGAGCATTGAGAAAACTATATATTTTGCAATGACTATACATCATTAGTAGTTTTGGGGAATGTAGGAGAAAGAGTTCTAGTCACTTTTTAGCGAATCAGGTAGAATGAGGATAGCGACTTCAGGAGTTAAATAGTGAGTGTTGAACAAAACTACCATTAGAATTCAGAATGTAAAATGATGAGAAAATGAAACACCGTACCTCCCCCTGCCCTCTCCGTTTATGGGAAACCTAGAAATGCCATGGAAGTCACAGGATTTCTCTATGTAGAGTGATGATTTAGGTTATTTGATGTTGAGGAAAGGTAAAGCCAACAGGGATGGAGGGTCTGAGAACAATGAAATCACTCCTGTTTCTGTTGGTTTCCATGTGCTACCCCATAGGGTGTCCTTATAAGCAGAGGAAACTCGGATTCACTCAGAAGCCAGAAGTCAATCAAAGACAGAAACTAGGTCATGTCAGAATATAAGGTAGAGAACCATGTGTTGGAGGTAGACATAAGTGAAGGAACCTCGGATGGTCATCAAGCTATGATCAGTACAATACAGACTCCAGGAGAAAGCATGGCCTGTTGAGACCCTGATTTTGGACTTCTAGCTTCCCTAGCAATGAGACAATAAATTCTTGTTGTAGTAGCCCAAACCACTGTGTGGGAGTTGTGATAGCAGCCTTTGCTAGTCAAGAAATGGACTATCAAGTGACAATTCAAATGCTTTCTAAGGTATCTGTAATAATTACTAGTTTACAATTTATCTGAGTTCATTCATGCTTAATAAGGGTTTGCATGTTTCTTTTTGATGTTTACTATTGTTAATTCCTTCTCTTTGGGTTTAAATGCCCATTCTTGCCTCATTTCTTTATCCCACTGTCAACCTCCTTAGTTTTCACTTAAGTTCAATGTATATAAAAAGTTCACTTAGGCTGGATTTTCTTATTTTATTTTTTTCCTTGCTGTCCCTTTTGATAAATGTATTTACCTGTTGATAAAAATGTCCCTAGTTAAGTCAATAAGTAACTGTGCTCTTTGAGATCCTCTATAGACATTGCAGAGGCTCAATGCTGTATTCCTCATCTGGACAAATATGGTGAGTTCTCTATCCCCTGGGGAAGAGTTAAAACTACAGCCCACTCCCCTCAACTCATGAGTGTCAAGGAAAATAGTAACAGTCTCATCTTATCAATATCATTATTGGTATTTCCAGTGGGATTTGATGCAGTGCCTTTTGTTTTTTTTAAACTGTGCATGCAGCTTAAAGTGGAATCCACGTCCCCAGATCTTGTCCTGTTCTTTTGTTCTTTTTCCTTAATTCACTTCCTTTTGTTATTCAGATTCTTCTTGATCTCTTTTGAGAATGGCCAAACTGTACCATATGACACCTACTGTTGAGATCCTCCAGCCTCCCAGTCTATTGAGTACCGAAGAGGACATTTATTACTCCACATCTTATTGCCAAAATAGCATTAACAGAAGATGATTAGAGGAGTAATATTTATTTCAGGAGAAATACATATCATGGTATAATAAAGGCAAATGGCAGTTTACATTATAAAAATTGCATTTACTATTTTATAAATGGCATCAAATATTTTGCAAAAGAGCATGTTTCTTTTTTGTGAATTTCATTTGTCACTTAAAGAAAAATACTGCATATTAAATCAGATGAACTGTTTTAACCATTTCTGTTATCAATGAGGTTTTTAATAAAAAGAGTTGTATATGATAATAATAAAGTATGTTCATAGACACATTTGTGAACTTAAACTCTCTGTCTCAATAAGACAATAAAAATCTTTAGGGTAGAGGCCATAGCTCTACATTTCTCCCATATTTCACCTGTTTTATATATTTAGAATATAAGTCTTTCTGCATGGGCATGAAATAGTTGTTGAATTGGGTTATCTTGTTTCAATAACAATAATAAAATATTTGTCACAAATAATATTTGGTAAAATATAATAAATATAAGTACAACAATGTAATTTTAGAATGTAATATTTTTGTGGTCTCCAATGTTACCAAAATAATTACCATTTATAATTTTTTTGTTTTTTATATTAACTTTTTATTTAGAAAATATTTTGCAAAAATAATATACAGAATGTCTCTATGCTCTTCCACCACTTCGTGTTATAACTACAGTTGCATTATCAAGACCAGAAATTTAGTTTTGTTTAATCTTCAGTCCTTATTGAACTGTAAACAATTGTTCTAGTTATGTCTTTTTGTTTTTTTTTAAATCCATTATACATTCCAGGATCATACTTTGCATTTAAATGTTAAATCTTTTTAGCTTTCTTTATTTTGGGAGAGTTTATCAGTCTTCTTTTTTTTTACTGCAGGATATTTACTCCACAGTTTATTGCCATAGACAGCTTTATTTTTTAGAGAAGTTATGGGTTTACAGAACAATCATGCATAAAATACGGGATTCCCATATACTTCCCTATTGTTAACACCTTGCATTGGTTTTGAACATTTGTTACAATTGGTGATAGCACATTTTAATATTTGTAGTATCAACTGTAGTCCATGGTTTAATTTAGGGTTCACTGTGTAGTGCACTTCCATGGATTTTATTTTTAAAAATTTTATCCTCTTACTATATATACACCCTAATATTTCCCCTTTTACTGTCTGGCATGGAAGAATTATTAAGAAGTTTTTGAAAAAGAATGATTTTTAAAATTTTCATAATTTCTTCTAATGTTTTAATTGGAATTATAGCATAAGGAAGACTTACCCTTCTGCCTTATGTATCATCTGTCAATTATCTGATTGTATATCAGTCCACCTACCAACCTACTGACCAACCTATCTACCAGCCATTTATATAACCAGCTATCTATATCTATCTATCTATCTATCTATCTATCTATCTATCTATTCCTCTCAAATAAATAAATAAATAAATATATATATGTAGTTATGTATTGCTGGATAATATATTATGAGTTATAATCCATTACTGTCACTATTTCTTTTATTGCTCAAATTCTTTCACATTTAGCCATTGGACACTCACACTGGTTCATGTCCTTTTGGCAAGTCTTCTAATTGCTTGAGTATTTCTTTACTTTGTCAACACAAGCTATTGCAGTGTCATACTTGTCCTAAAATTCAGTCATTTCTTCAAGATCTCCTTGTTCTTTGTACTGGAAATGATATTTTTAAGCCAAGATTTCTGCACTAGGTATACTCATTCCTATTGCAGTGGTATAGCTTCTAGGATTTCTGCAAACATGTATGTATGTAGAGATATATAATATATGAATTTGTATATCTGTTTATGTGTACATATTTAATAATGAGTGTTTGTTGAACCTTTGATTTCAAACCAAGACAAATGTTTATTCTACCTCTCTTCCTTTTGTTATTTGTAAGAAACTTGCCTTTTTATTATCAACAAGGGGTTTATAATATATCTACCTACCTCTTAATGTACGTTTAATATTATTACTTACTTTCTCAATTCTAGTAGTTTCAAAATTGCTAAATCATACCTCTGAAAAATAAATTTAAAAACCAGAGTACAAGGAAGCCAGAAACTGTGTGGACCATACATCACAGAGGAATGTGGGATTGGATAAACTTCATACAACACTCGCAAACCTGTGGAACATCTGAGGTCAGTGAAATCTGTAAGTTCTCATGGCCAGGGGGCCTATGTGTCCCTCCCTGCCAGGCACAATCCTGAGGGAGGAGGGGCCATCTGTGCTGGGAACCAGGAGGGAGAATAAAAGCTGCAACCATAGATAAACTGAGAGCAGACACCAGAAAATCTGGGAGCAGTCAGCCCAGCAGAGAGGAGATAGGGCTAGCAAAGCAGCAGAAAAATAGAAAACAAAATAAAAACAGAGACTTTTTGGAGTCAGGTGAACATAATAAGGAGAAGGTCAGGGCTCAAACAGAATCAGACACATATGTAAATCCAGAGAGAGAGAGCATTTGTCTGAAAAGCCAGCTTCTCTGCTTTCTTGATTACTCCTTAATCACCCTCAACTCCTGGTATTTTAGCATTTCAATAGCCCATTAGGTCTGCAGAGACTATAAATACTCCATACTGGGCCCTTCTTCTCTTTTTTTTTAATTTTTTTTCTCTTTTTCTAAAACAATTACTCTAAGTAACCCACTATAGAAAGCCTCAGAGACTTGCAATTTGGGCCTAGACAAGAGCAGAGCTAAGACAGCTCTGAGAGACAAAGCAGTGAGACTGGTTGCAGAGAAAATTTGCTAAACACTATAGTTCCCAGCCCTTTTGGGAACTCAGACCCCAGGGTTAGGAGTTCATTAACTAGCTTCAGTCAGCCATGACCTGGACTGGGTTAGGGTCACCTGGAGAACTAAAGTCTCCCTTTACAACTAGTAAATAACCAGAATAACTGCAAGGGGACAAACAGGACCATCCACTCACCACACACTAACCTGAATTGGGAGGAATGCCTGCGATTGCAGCATAAAATCTGTAAGTAAGAACTGTGGATCCAAGCTGGGAGCCCTCTCCACCCATGGCCTGAACTGCAAAGTCTTGCAGTGTTGGAGAGCAGCACTCTCCTAGTAAGTGAATATAGCTCAGCTGAGCTCCAACTGGGGTTTTAATTGGCAACTGTGGACTGCTAGATACAAGCTGTGAATCCCCAACAAGCAGACAGAGGCTTTTGGTGATGACTGACCTTGAAGACCTGGAGGACCTCTCAGGAAGGATGGGGAAACCCAGAAGACCAGGTGCTGTCTCTAGCCAATGGGTGAAGCCGAGGGTGGCTGTGAGCTGGCCTTGAAGGAGGGATTTCTGTCCCTTCTTTGACTCAGTGGAGAAAGCCTCAGCCATTTTCAGTTCCCAGCACTCTGACCCAGACAGGGTGGAGATAGCACAGGCAGAGAGACTATTCAAATTCTAATGACCTCTCCCTAAGGGGGGTATCTTCCCTAAGAGGAAAGAGGTGGGGCCCAGCTCTACTACCCACCTTACATTCAGAACTAGACCCCAGAGTCTGGGGGAAAACAGCCACAGGCCACACCTCCTTACATCAGTCTGGAGCTACAGGCTAACAAGTGCCACCTGCTGGGCAGAAAAGCACAGTGACTTGAGGTCCCACAGGGTGCACCAGTCTTCTAAGACACACACTCAGGGAGATGTGATACTATTGCCTCCTTCTGAGACCTGAGCCTGTTCTGGTCTGGGAAAACCTGACTGGGGTAACAAAGGAAACCAGATGCCTAAACAACAGCACATTACAACCTACACTAAGGAAAACAAAGTTATGGCCCAGTCAGAGGAACAAACTTACACTTCACCTGAGATACAGAAATTTAAACAACTAATACTAAATCAACTCAAAAAGTTTAGGGAGGATATGGCAAAGGAGATGAAGCATAAAACACTGGGCATACATAAGGTAGAAATCAAAAGTTCAAAAAAACAACTGGCAGAGTCTATGGAAATGAAAGGCACAACACAAAAGATGAAAGACACAAAGGAGACATAAAACAGCAGATTTCAAGAGGCAGAAGAAAATGCTCAGGAACTGGAGAACAAGACAGCTGAAAGCCCACACATAAAAGAACAGATAGAGAAAAGAATGGAAAAATATGACCAACATCTCCAGGAATGAAATGACAACACAAAAGGCAGAAATGTATGTGTTATTGGTGTCTCAGAAGAAGAAGAGAAGGGAAAAGGGGAAGAAGCAATAATAGAGGAAATAATCAATGAAAATTTCCCATCTCTTATGAAAGACATAAAATTACAGATCCAAGAAGCTCAGCATACCCCAAACAGAACAGATCTGAATAGGCCTACACCAAGACACTTAATAATCAGATTATCAAACATCAAAGATAGAGAATCCTGAGAACAGCAAGGGAAAAGCTATCCATCACATACAAAGGAAGCTTGATAAGACTATGTGTGGATTTCTCAATAGAAAACATGGAGGCAGGAAGGAACTGGTGTGATATATTTAAGATACTGAAAGAGAAAAACTATCAACCAAGAATCCTATATCTGGCAAAACTGTCCTTCAACTATGAGGGAGAGCTTAAAATATTCTCTGACAAACAGACAATGACAGAGTTTGTGCTAAAGGGAGCACTGCAGACAGAAAGGAAAAGACAGGAGTGAGAGGTTTGGAAAAGAATTTTGGGAGATGGTAGCACAGCAATGTAAGTAGACTGAACAAAGATGACTGTGAGTATGATTGAAAGAGGAAGGTTAGGAGTATGTGGGACACCAGAAGGAAAGAAGAAAGATAAAGACTGGGACTGTATAACTCAGTGAAACCTGGGGTGCTCAATGATTGTGATAAAAGGTACAAATATGTTTTTACATGAGGTAAAATGAATGAATGTCAACATTCAAGGTGTTAAAAATAGGGTGGGATTGGGGGGAAAATACAATCAATGCAAACTAGAGAGTATAATTAACAGAACCATTGTCTTATGCTTCCTTTAATATAACAAAGGCAATATACCAAAGCTAAATGCCTATAAAAGGGGGACACAAAGGAGGGATATGGGACTCTTGGCATTAGTGATGTTGTCTGACTCTTTATTCTACTTTAGTTTAATGCTATATTTCCTTTTGTTGCTTCCTAGCTGTCATGTTTTGTTTTGTTTTTTTCTCTCTCTTTTTTTCTTTTGTCTCTCTACCTTCTTTGACTCTTTCTCCTCCTTTGTGGAGGAAATGGAGATATCTTTATATAGATAGAGGGGTGGTGTTGAATACATAAATATGTGACTATACAGGGAACCATTGATTGTTTACTTAGGATGGTGTATGAACAAAATAGTCTTAAAAAAATTGGGTTGATGAAGAAACCTTGAGGGCACTATATTGAGTGAAATAAGACACATAAGGACAAATATTTCAGGGTCTCACTGATATGAACTGATTATAATATGTAAACTCATAGACATGATATATAAATTACCAGGATACAGAACAAGGCTAAAGAATGGGAAGCAGGTGCTCATTATGAGCAGAATGTTCAACAAGGGTGAACTTAAACATTTGAAACTGGACAGAAGTGATGTTAACACATTGTGTGAATAACTAACAGTGATGAATGGTGTGTGAGTGTGGTGGGAAGGGTAAGCTCAGAATCATGTATGTCACCAGAAGGAAAGTTGGAGGTTAAAAGATGGGAATGTATAAAACAGTGAATCTTGTGGTGGACAATGTCCATGATTAACTGTACAAATATTAGAAATCTCTCTCATGAACTAGAACAAATGTATGACACTATAACTAGAAGTTAGTAATAGAGGGTCATATAGGAAAAAATATATACCTATTGTAAACTATATACTACAGTTAGTATTTTAACATTCTTTCATCAACAGTAACAAATGTTCTATACCAAAACTATGAATCAATAATGGAGCGGGTGGTAGTTAGGGGTATGGGAGGATTTAAGTTTCCTTTTTTTGCCTTTATTTCTTTTCTGGAGTAATGAAAATGTTCTAAAAATTGAAAAAAATTGTGGTGATGGATTCACAACTGTATGATGGTATTGTGGACAACTGATTGTACACTTTGGATCTTTGAATAATTTTATGGTATGTGAACAATCTCAATAAAAAAATTAAAAAAACTCATAGGATGCAGGAAAGGCAGTACTGAGAGGGAAATTTATAGACCTAAATGCTTACATTAAAAATCAAAAAGGAGGTAAAATCAAAGACCTAACTGCACACTGGGAAAAACTAGAAAAAGAACAGCAAACAACCCAAAGAAAGCAGAAGGAAAGAAATGAAGATTAGAGCAGTATCAATTGAAATAGAGACTTAAAAAAATAGAGCATTAAGAAAACCAAAAGTTGATTCTGTGAAAATATCAATAAAATTGTCAACCCTTTAACTGCACTGACAAAGTAAAAGAGAGAGAGAAGACATAAATAAAATCAGACATGAAAGGGATCATTAATACTGACCCCACAGAAATAAAAAGGATCATCAGAAGATACTATGAACAAGTGTATGCCAACAAATTAGAAAACCCAGATGAAACAGACAAATTCCTAAAAACACATGAACAACATAGAAGAAATAGAAGATCTCAGCAGACCAATTCAAATAAAGAATTTGAATCAGTTTTCACAAACCTCCCAACAAAGGAAATCATAGGACCAGATGACTTCACAAGTGAATTCTACCAAACATTCCAAAAAGAATACCAAATCTGCTCAAATCTTCGAAAACTCTGAAGAGGAAAGAACACCCCTAAATCACTCTATGAGGCCAACATCCCTCTAATATGAAAGACAGATAAATATAGTAGAAGAAAAGAAAATTACAGACCAATTTCTCTTATGAATATAGATGCACAAATTGTCAACAAAATTCTAGCAGATCAATTCCTTCAGCACATTAAAAGAATTATACACCATGACCAAGTGAGTTTTATTCCAGTAACTTACAGTTTTACTTAAAGCAATTCAATACCTCTGATCTCTATTATTCCTTGAGCAGAAGAGATCAAAACCATCCAGGTATCCCATCAAATGTTACATTGACCTACTGAACTGATCTTGCTGATTTACATAGGAAAAGCAAGTATGACTAATATGTTGGAGGCAATTGAGACACATGTACTCTAGAAAATAGAATGTAATCTCCACAAAGATTCAGTAATCTACCACTTCAGATAACTTTTGTGAGTCCTGTGGTCTGTGGAATGTTGGAACATCCTGTCCAAAGTAAAAGATTAATTGCTCCATCTTGCATCCTCTATCAAAAAAAAAGACAGTCATTGTACTTGAACAGTGTGTAGCATTGTGGAAGCAGCCTATTCTGTTCTTGGGAGTACTGTTCTCAGCCATACACTGGGTGATATAGAAATGTGCCTCCTTTTCATGTGTCTTAAAGCAGGAAAGGCACTACCACATGCAGTTCTGCAGCCCTGAACTTGGGCCACATAATGCAGCAGATGTTATGCTGTTGGAGTTGTCCACGATGAGACGAGTTGCAGTGTGGAGTTCATGGCAAACCAAATAGAGCATCTTCCCAGCAGGCCCCTGGTGTTCTGAATCAAGGCCATGCTATCCAGAGTGGATGCCTTTCAATAAACAGATTCTTCAATGTTTTGGGGTCTTGATAGATTTATAATGTTTAAGCATGGCACTTCAACTGAGCATACTTATCTAATTGCCTGTTAAGAGCTGGGTTCATCAGAGTGCCATTTCCTAAGTCATATGGGGCTGGTAGATAGAAATTACATATATAGAGTCAATCTGAAGGGAACCAGAGATCATCAGTAGGGTGCATGAATGGGTGTCCCTGACCCCCAGGACATCCAACTGTCATGTACCTGCACTACTTCCCACACTTGTACCTATGGTCATATCTGTGTTCTTTATGACTAGCTGAAGAAGACAGAAATATCCTAAACTAGGTTTATGGATGTGTCTGCTAGATGTGGGTATAAGGTGAAAAGATATTCAGTGGTATCTTTGAACTGAGTCAGAGGAAGTAATGGCTTCCTAATAAATGGTACTTTGAATGTGCTATTTTGTTATATACTTTTTGTGGCCTGATATAGAATACACAAATACCTGGCCTTGGACGATAGAGTGGCCTTGGACTAGTAAGGAGTCTGGATGGAAATGAGTGAAATATCAAAGACGAGGTTGTATCAGATAGATACATGAGGGTGGACATATTGTACTGTGTATGGAGTTTAAAGTTTTTTGCATCACCTGTTAACACCCACTAGGAAGTAATCACCATAGAAGAGGCATTAAAACCTAAGCGGATAAAATGACTTAGCCAGTTGTTAGTAGCCGGTCTTCATCACCAGCCATGCAGAAATGATAGGATATGCACATGAATGACATTTTCATGATGGCAGGGAAGGAGGTTACCCATAGGCCCAGCAGCATGGCATCTCACTTCCCTAGGGTGATACAGCTACTGCTGCCTCTGAATGTCCAACATGCCAGCAACTGAGACCAACACTGAGGGCCTGATGTGGCATTAATCCTCCAGGGTCTATCCAGCTGCTTGGCATGAATCCCATTACATAGGCAAGTATCCTTCCAGAGACATGAATTCCACCAAAACATAAGTACATGTCCAGGATACTACTTTGCAGTTATGGTATTATAGCAGTAAGCCTATGCATGGATTAATGGGTTGTATTAAACACTACACCATCCAGAAGCATCTTAGAGCAGCTCTAAGGCCCCCATTCATGCAACCACATATCCTATAGAATATCTACTCTGGGATTTAAGAATCTGCTTATGATGCCTCTTTCACAATCTCTAGGGTGGTAACTATTTTCTGCAGTTATTCATCTTTTTATTCTTACAATGAAGTTTTTGTTCTTTCAGGCTTCCAATAGCTGTATAACTAGCACTGTATTAAATATCTTTTGTATGAAATTCCTCTTTTGTATGAAATTCCTATTCTGCTGTTTTCCTGACTGAAACTTGTCTGCTGGAGGGGTCACAATTTAAGTCACAATGATGATCATAGGTGGAGTTACACAGGGAATCATAAGGAAGCTCTCAATTCAGTTTGGGGCAATTTGAATTATTGGCATCTGAAAGACATAGAATACACTACCAAGGGGCAGGGCAATGGCTATACATGTAGACCAGAACTTATAAAAAAATTTCAATTTTGACTTCCAGGAATCTTTATAAAACATGTGGCACTAAGGTAGAGGTATTTTGATTTTCAGAATTGTGCAGTGAGTAGAGGCCAGGGATGCTGCACATCCTACACTATATAGAGAGTTCACAAGAATGAAGAATTTTCATATTTAAAAGCCTTTAGTGTTCTAGTTCAGAATCTCTGTATATATATATATATATGATGTGGAATAGGAGAAAGGTAAGAAGCACTAGGAATTTTCAGGCTCTTTTCATGTGCCAGGCATGGTCCAAATACTTTATGTGAATTAACTCATTTAATCCCCTCTACAACCCTATGACATCGCTCTTTTTTAGCCTCTTTTTTATAGATGAGGATAAAAGGTTCAGAGGAGTTTCCTATCTTGTCTAAAGTCTCGCAGGGAGTAGAAAAGTGTGGACTAAATTCTGTCTTAATGGCACACTTTTAACAACTTTATTACATTATTTTATTGACTTTCATAAGCATATATAGTGTTAAAGCAATATGCTAGTATTTTATATGTGCACTCACAGAGGCTTGTAAGAAAGTACTAGAAATGGCAATCATAAAGTCCCAGGAACTTCTTTAAGGGCTGTGCTTATGACCCAGGTGATGCTAAGGGGAAATGAAAGGGGCCAATAATCCTTTGCACTGGGGATTAGGAATTCCTCATGAGAAATAGAAGCTGAATAGAACACCGAGTCCCAGAAGATCCAATAGTTGGTCCATGATACAAGATGTAAACACAGGCTCAGTAATGTCTGCTCTCAAGAGGCTAATCAGACTTGGGCGAAAATCATGTGGGAGAGGATAATTCTCTGCACTTCTGATCAATATTCCTAGAACTATAGGACCTGAAGCCAGCTGATTGTTTTGAGATTCTTTGCAAGTGATGATGACCTTCTGGGCAAATTCTCAAGTAGAAATCATAGCTTATTACCTAGAATAAATCTCCTAGCATGTTGAAGATTGAGGATGGTGCTGATGGCTGTTGTTTCTTTCATCATTAGAGACTCTGTCCATTGCAGGTCAGAGGGGGAAATGGGTCCTCAAGGCCCAGCATCACTGAGATCTCCAGGCAAAGAAATCATCCCTGATTCTCTAATTTCCTTACAAACCCACAGCTACATAACTCAAGGATTTGGGGCAGCACTTGCTGTGAGCCTGGGAGAACCCATGTCAGAGGGAGGAAATGCTGAGGCTTTAAGAGGTCTCCCAGCACTCTCCTCTGCACAGTGACCCACAAGCTGAGCAGGGGAGAGAGAAGAGGGAAGGATACTCTGGACTCTCAGGACTGGGAAATCACCTCTGGTAGTCAGTCACCTGGATGCCTTCCTGAGTGTCTTCAGGCAACCTTCATCTAGTAAACAAGCAGATCCAGAATTCCTTTTGCAGACAAAGCCAGAGCATACATCACTGATGTTGTCTTCACCCCTGCTCCTACAGCTCATGTCTGGGAAGTGAATGGCTGTGGAAAATGTCTCTTTTGTGACTGAGTTTATCCTTTTGGGATTAACAGATCAACCTGAGCTCCAGCTGCCCCTGTTTTTTCTATTCTTGATGAATTGTGTGGTCACTGTGGTGGGGAATTTATGCCTAATTAATCTTATTTGCCTCAGTTCCAGCCTTTATACCCCCATGTACTTTTTCCTCTTCAATCTGTCCTTCATCGATTTCTGCTGTTCATTTGTCTTTACCCCTAAAATACTCATGAGCTTTAATTCAGAGAAAAACATCTCCTTTGCAGGATGCATGATTCAGCTATTTTTCTTCTGCTTCTTTGTTAGCTCTGAGTTCTATGTGCTGACAGCCATGGCCTATGATTGCTACATGGCCATCTGTAAGCCCCTGCTGTACACCGTCACCATGACCCCTAAGGTGTGTTCTCTGCTCATGTCTGCTTCATACATGATGGGGTTTGCTGGTGCGATGGCTCACACAGGGTGCATGATCAGGCTGACATTTTGTGATTCCAACATCATTACCCACTACATGTGTGACATCTACCCCCTGCTCCAGCTCTCCTGCAGCAGCACCTATGCCAATGAGCTCCTGGCTTCAATTGGTGTGGGCATAGTTATCATAGTATCTGGTCTCATTATCTGTATCTCTTATGCTCTGATTCTTTTCAGTATCCTTCACAGGTCATCTCCTAAGGGCTGGTCCAAAGCCTTCAGCACCTGTGGCTCCCACTTAATAACAGTTGTCCTTTTCTGTGGATCTGCGCTGCTCACTCATGTCAAGACATTATCTGCTGGGTCTTTGAGACAGGAGAAGTTTTCCTCACTGCTTTATACCAATGTGGTGCCCATGCTGAACCCCCTTATCTACAGCCTGAGGAACAAGGATGTCAAACTTGCTCTGAAGAACACCCTGAAGAGAATAACAAACAGAGCAGATCCAGTGGTGCTGCCTTAGTCCCTGCCTCCATTGCTGTGTCTTTTTCTTCTCTTCCTGCTGCTCCTCATCTCCTTCTTCTTATTTTTTTTACATCTTTTCTTCTTTCCTTCTAAATTCTTTTTTGAAGATTATTCAGTCCAATGTCTTTTTTCACTTTTCAATGTAACCGTTCTTTCAGTATGTATATTTTATTTATCCAGTTTGTTTCTTAGAAAAAAATCTTAATTCTGATCCATAATATGCATCATATTCTTTACAAATACTCCTGAATGATGTCTCCTCATCCTGTTCTCTAGTTGAGGAAATAGTTATATGTCTTGACTGAGTTCACACAGCTAATGTCACAAAATCCAGTGAAGGAATGAAGGGAAAGAAAAGGAGATTGTGAAGGAAGGGAGAGAGAATCTGGAGAGTTGTTTCAGAATGAGCCTGAAGGTGGTGTCATCCTGGGAATGATGCCTCAGCCAAAATGACTATAGCAGAGAGGGGGGGATTGTCAAACTCAAAACATGCTCATGTCCCGGAGAGGTTAGATAACAGAGGGGATCATAAAGCCCCAGCCACAAAGTAAGATTTAATCACAATCCAATTTATAATAGTGATCATTTCCTGTGATGGTGAGGTTGAGGAGCTTGTGGACAAGCCTCCCTGCTGAGGAATGCCACATTTTTCATAGTAGCATGTGAACTTAAAAAAGCCTTTCAATATTATTTTACTTTATATTTTGTTGAAACCAAAAGTAGAGTTATTCATGATAATGAACAGCAGTAGGAAATAGGCCTCCCCCAAATCTGCTTTGTGTGTGTGTGTGTGATATACACAAAAAAAGTCTCCACCACTACTTTACTGTGATGAGGGAGCAATGCCCCTCACAGGATATATCTGTCAAGGGTCATAGTTAAGTATGTCTATAAATTCTATAGGTATTTTTTATTTTGGTGTTTAAAGATATCTTTAAAATATAATAATGTCTGTTAAAACTATTAGTTAAACCTATTAAAAGTATTACTAGGAGGGCAAAGCATCAAATATTTACATGTATTATAATATTTTTCTATCGTAATTCTTTTTAAAACTCTGTCTCCTGAAGCAGAATCTGAATGCATGCTATATATGTCTGTCCTTCTTTTAGCTATGCTCATTAAATTGCCTGGTTAAATAGCCTGAAATTGGTTTTGATCTTGCTCTAAAGCACATAGTTTTAATTTTCATTCTTCAATAAAGACATAAAATAAGGCATAGATCACCAATGTTTACATTCTTGACTTAACTGAAAATGTCATGTTAGTTGCATATGTAGCACACTCATGACCTGAGGAACATATCATATTCACAAGCACTCAGTGGTGGATTTTGAGTAGGCAACAGCCTGGCTCAGTTCTGGGAAGTCAATATGTTTATTTAACTGGTTGAACTTATATTCTTGTATTGTCCTACAAAATCTAATCACTTTAATTTTTTAAATTAAAACCACATTTTATAATATTCATAAATAAAATTGTATAAATTTTAAACTAGCTTTTTGACATTAATATAAATAAGAAAATTTGATACAAAAACTTTAGATATAAACACTCATTTACAGCTATTGAATGTTTGGAAGTATTTTATCTGTAAACTGGTGAATTTCTTAAATCCATTGATATTGTTATATACATCTTTCTTATCCTGTTGTTATATCATAGTTATTCCGTAAAATGTAGAGGGTATCTGATATGACAGCACACAATGTCTTTGGAAGGCAGGAAGGACAATGAGTCAACAGTGTACTCAATGCCCCATTCAACAACCAAACCCAAGAGTAGGTTTAGCACCTGAAGGCCAGCTATAGCAGACACATGCAGAAGGGGCAGCACCCATGTGGGCAAGTGCTCTCGGGGCTGTCAAAGGGCCCCAGAAGCACAGTGTGCAGCCTTAGGTGCTGCAGTCTTAGTGATGGGAGCCAGGCTGGGGTTCCTGGTAATTCCTACTCCAGGCATCAGTACCAGCCTCAGGCTCCCCATATCAGACACTTCTCCCCCTTTCCAGCTGTTGTGTCCTTTTAGTGACATCTAAGCTAGTTGCAGTGTGATTTCTCCAATATTTCACAAGATTTCTGCAAATTTGGTGTTGTTATTTTGAAATATTTGAAATTTAAAAATGAGGGTTGATTCCAAATTGGTTGAACATTATATTGGGGAACAGCAACAAAAAAACCCAGTGCTTTTACATTATTGAAATATGATTTCAATTGTAAATTTTTAGATGGTTTTCACAATGATTTTGAACTATATTATTTTTGCATTCACTATTTTAGTTGTGAGTATAAAAATGTTGTGGTTGCGATATTAAGAACTACTCTTTATATTATTCTATGACATCATACTCATTGTTTCAATACACAAAATGTGAAAAAATAATGTTTTAGAATCAAGCACAAGTTTTCATTAAGAATTATGATGAAACTTTATGTGGAAATATTCTCTAAGAAAAAATAAAATGTTCAAAATTCTGTTTCAAGTTACAAGGTAGATAATATTGAGTTTTGAATAATTCACTGTAACCTGGTATATAATTAAAATACTAATTTTTAAAAATTTTACCATCTAATCTAAAATACATCTTGACAGGTTCATAAAACTTTCCTTTATAGTTTAATATATAATGCAAAAAAAATCAATGTGATCTCCACTTAGGTCATAAATAAAATATTGCCAGATATTAATATCTTATTCAATATTTTTAATGATTTTATTAAGGAGATGTTTAGGTCCCAGTCACCTGGCCCAACAATTCTAGATAGATAAATTGTTAAAATAGTTTATTTTAGTTTATTTACCCAAATTAGGATAAGTGGGCTGGATGCACTCACTATATACTTCAACCTTGGTGAATGAATTCATAGTTGAAAAAAATTTGAGTAACAGACTTTTAAAATTGAAAATGTGAGATGCTTAATGTTGTATTTATGTGAGTTTTTTCAAGTTTTCTTCCATTAAATTATATAATAGACTTACTTTAATTTTTCAAGAATCATATAAATCATAATGTATGCAAAGTATTTTGTGGAGAAAATACCTAAATGAGATGAGATAGCTGTATACGTAGGTTACATTGTTTCCTCCTAAATTTTCTCATGTCTCATGGATTTACTGCGCTCTCATTCCTACACCTGAACTGTTACCTACCTGGACTCCCAGAACACACTATTAAACATTTTATTCTCTCCATCACCCTACTTTTATTATTATTACTTTCACTATACCACAGCTTTTTCATGCTGCATTTTTCAAAAGGAAACTTTTGAGAAATGAGAAACAAAGAAAAACATATGCAACATAAATTAATCAACTTCCTTAAATTGAACATTTTCCTCCAGGCCCTGATGAGCTTATAGAGCTTTGTAAGCACTTAGAAAGATTCATTTCTTCCCAAATTATTTCAATGTGTCCTATTGTTTCTCTGTCTCTCAGTGCTGAGCTGGTCCCATCATATTTGCCTAGAATAAATCCACTAGTCTTCTCAGCTTGTGTATTTACTGGCATATGCCTCATTTCCTTCTCTTCTAAGCTGAAATTTCCCTAAGTCTAAAATGACCCACCCACTGACTTCTCATTTCTTATGTTCAGCCTGATGGAATTGCTGATTTTGGAGGGCAGTTACACTGGTATTTCATGAGTCTTAGTGAAGTGGTACTTTCTGACATTGGTAATCAGGCCACTAAATATGAGGCTTTTAGTGATGACCTTTTCTACTTGTTTCACCCTCACCTGAGAGAAGCTGGCAGCCAGTGGTCCTGTCAGTGGCCATCTTGTGATCACAAGTGGACGAGCTGGCTAGAATGGACCCTGCGCTGAAGAGGCAGGGACAGAAAAGGATCACGAGAGATCAGGCCTTGGTCACATCATCTGAAATGCTGGGTCAGGCTTCACCTGAATCCAAAGAACTAATTGAAATTTCTACTCAACAAAACTACATTATTTTATCATTCAAGCTTTTTTTCCCAAATGCCAATTTTGTTCCCAGTAAGTTGATTCTCTTACTGTGGCTATGAAACATGTACCTAAATGAAGTTGTAGATTTATTAAAAAGTTATGTAAAAAATGACAGCATTTTTATATATTCTCCTTTTGTTGCCACTTTGCATTAGTGTGGTACCTTTGCTACAACTGATGGAAAAATATTAAAATTGTACTATTACTGAGAGTCAAAAACTGAGAACACAGGTTATCAGCAGATAGAGGGTAGAGATTGGACATTTGATGCAGAGAGAATAGAATGTTCAACAGGATTGATTGTATCAATTGAGAAATGGATAGCATAATACTCTGTGATGGTAGCACAATATTGTATGTACACTGAACAAAGATGTCTGTGAATAAAGCTGAAAGAGGAGGGCTACGGGCAATGTGACACCAGAAGGAAAGATGAATGATAAAGATGGGGACTGTATAACTTAGTGAAATATAGAGCAGTCAATGATGGTGACTAAATGTACAAATATAAAAATGGGATGGTATTTGGGGAAAATATAATCAAAGCAAACTGGAGTCTATGGTTAACAGTAATGTTGTAACATGTTTCCATGAAGTGCAACAAAGGCAATATTCCAAAGCTAAATGTCTGTGAGAGGGGTATATAAGGGAGGGGTATTGGATTCTTGGTAGTGGTGAAGAATTGTCTGACCTGATTATTATATTGTACTTTATGGTATTTTAATTTTTTTATCTTTTCATTATTTAAAAATTTTTTGAGTGATAAATATGTTCAAGTACTGATTATGGGGATTCATGCACAACTATATGATGATACTGTGAACAGTTGATTGTACACTGTGGATGATTGGTATGCGACCATAATTCTATAAAATTGCAGGGAGAAATATAAACAGAGGGACATAAGTACTGGATAAAACATGGAGAGAGGGATGTACCTATTAACTTTTGGTGGGGAAGTAGAATGGATTAGCCTATCTGGAGGACAGTGTGGTGGTTCCACAAGAAGCTAAGTCATAAGGTCCTGCAACCTCATTATGGGGCATACACTTGGAAGATCTGAGAGCAGAGAGACAAATGGACATTGGCACACTGGTGTTTGTGGTGTCAGTAATCACGATTTGCAATGGGTGGAGATGGTCTAACAGTACATCGACTCTTGAACAGAATGGTGAACTGTGGTGTATGCATACAATAGACTATTGAGCAGCTGCAAAAGGACTGAAGCTGTGAGACATGCAACTAAGTGAATGGATCTTGCAGACAGTATTTTGAGTGAAGTATGCCAGAAATGAAAGGACAAACATTGTAATGCCTCACTAATGTGGACAACTTATAATGTGTAAATTAAGAGGATTGAATCTTAAGAGGACAGCTTATCAGGGGAATGCTTATTGTAGTGGTCTAGATTGTAAGCTCTTATAGCAGTCACATCTATCCCTGAGTTGTAATGGTTATCTCAAAATTCTGAGAAACTTAAATCTTTGTGTATAATTTGGTTGGTCTCTGGAACTTTGGGTATCTATGTGACACCTGAAACTCAGAGCTAGAGCTTGGCAGCTAAGAGTGTCAGTTTTACCTCATACAGCAACTGTTTAAAAAGCTGAAAAAGAGTTCAGACCTCAATTACAGATATGAATGAAGCAGATCTGGTTAGGACTAAGGCACATCAGACCAAAGGGTAAGGACGATATTGACTGTTTTAAAACTTCAGCTTCTGTGTGAGAACAAGGGAAGAGATGTTTATTTGATGCAGGATCTATATTTGCTGCAGCACACCAAATAATTTAACTTGTATGGTCAGTTTTTTCAAATACCATAATTACAAGGAACTTTGAATATGAAGTGAGATCTGTTAGGTTTATACAGGTTAGTGTGAAATCCTGATACATCCCAAAGTAATTTGGGCAGAGAATGAGGGTATATTTCCAGGGCCCCTGGGGAACTGGGGAAGAATGGAGAAATGTTGGACTTCCCCACCTGGGTTGTTACTGGTTTTCTTGCAAATGTTGAGGACAGACAGTTTGGTAGGATGAGCCCTAGGACTTGGGGTGTACCCTTGTGAAGCTTGTTGCAAAAGCAGAGGCTGAGCCTACTTATAATTGTGGTTTAGGGTCTGCCCTAGAGAATCTCTTTGTTGCTCAGATGTGACCATCTTTCTCTCTCTAAGCCCATGCAGCAGGTGAACTCACTGCCCTCCCCACTATGTGGTATCTGACTCCCAGAGGTATAAATCTACATGCAACGTGGGACATTATTCCAGGAATGAGCCTGGACCTGGCA
Source organism: Choloepus didactylus (assembly GCF_015220235.1). Lineage (NCBI taxonomy): Eukaryota > Metazoa > Chordata > Mammalia > Pilosa > Megalonychidae > Choloepus > Choloepus didactylus. Next base: position 143,513,550 of record NC_051312.1, on the reverse strand, counting down.
TCCTGGGATGGAGAAAGCCTTTTGACCAAAAGGGGGAAGAGAAATTAAACAGAATAAAGTTTCAGAAGCTGAGAGATTTCAAATGTAATCCGGAAGTCACAATGGAGGGCATTCTTATGTACTATGCAGATATCGCTTTTTAGGTTTTAGTGTACTGGAATAGCTAGAAGGAAATTCATGAAACTGTCAAACTGCAACCCAGTAGACTTGATTCTTGACCAATTGTATAACTATGTAGCTTACATGGTGTGACCCTGTGATTGTGAAAACCTTGTGGCTCACACTCCCTTAATCCTGTGTATGGACAGATGAGTAGAAAAATGGGGACAAAAACTAAATGAAAATTAGGGTCGGATGGAGGGGATGGAATGCTTTGGGTGTTCTTTTTGGAGTAAGGAAAATGTTCAAAAATTGACTGGGGTGATGAATGTGCAACTATATGATGGTATTGTGAACAGCTGATTGTACACTGTGGATGATTATATGGTATGTTTATATATTCTCAATAAAACTGAATCTAAAAAATAAAAAAAATTGTACAATTAACTACAGCCCATAGTTTACATTAGGTGTGTTTTTCCCCATCTATACCACCCTATTATTAACTCCTTGTATTAGTGGCGTACATTTGTTCTAATTTGTGAAAGAACATTTTTATACTTGTACTGTTAACTCTATTCTGTCATTTATTATAGGGATCACTGTATTATGCAGTCCTATGTTTTCTCTTTTAATTTTTATTTGTAATATATATAGGACCTAAAATGTTCCCTTACCACATCCACATATGTAATTCAGTACTGCTAATCACATTCACAATAATGTGCTACCATCACCACCATCCATTTCCAAAACTTTACAATCAACCTAAATAGAACTTCTCTTCAAATTAAACATTAAATCCTCATTTTCTACCATCAGTTCAGCCCTTGGTAACCTGTATTCCATATTCTAACTGTATGAGTTTACATATTATAATTAATTTATGTAAGTTTGATCATACAACATTAGTCCTTTTGTGTCTTGCTTGTTTCCTTCAGCATGTCTTCAAGGTTCATCCATGTTGCCTCACACATCGGCACTTCATTCCTTTTTGCGATGAATATTCCATTGTGTGTATATACCGCATTTTTTTATGCATTCATGGGTTGATGGACAGTGGGTCACTTCCATCGTTTGGAATTGTGAATAATGCTCTATAAGCATCGATGTGCAAATACCTCTTTGAATCCCTGCTTTCAGTTTTGGGTATGTACCTAGTAGTGAGATTGCATGGTGATATGGTAATTTTTTACTTCTCTTTCTGAGGAACTGCCAAACTGTCTTCCACAATGTATGCACCATTTTCCATTCCCACCAGCAGTGAATGAGTGTTCCTATTTCTGCACATTTTTGCCAACAATTTTGATTTCAGTTGTTTCTTTAAAGAGTAGTTACTGTAATGGGTGTGAAATGATATCTTGTAGTTTTGATTTGCATTTCCCTAATAGCTAATGTTGACCATCTTTTCATGTGATTTTTAGCTATTTGGGTATCCTCTTTGGAGAAATGTCTAATAAGTCTTTTGCCCACTTTTAATTGAGTGGTTGTCTTTTTGTTGTTGAATTGTAGGATTTCTTTAAATATTCTGGATATTAAAACTTTTTGGATATTTGGTTTCCAAATATTTTCTCCCATTGAGTAGGTTGTCTTTTCACTTTTGTGACAAAATCCTTTGCTGCACAAAAGTTTTTAAAATTGAGGAGGTCCTTTATATCTACTTTTTCTTTTGTTTGTTCTATGGATGTAAAGTCTAAGGAACAATTGCCTAACACATGATCCTGATGATTTTCCCAAATATTTGCTTTTAGGAATTTTGTATCCCTGGTTCTTATATTTAGGTCTTTGATCAACTTTGAGTTAATTCTTGTATAAGGTGTGATATAAGGATCCTATTTTATATTTTTCCATATGGACATCCAGTTCTCCCAGCACCATTTGTTTAAGAGAGCATTCTTTGCATGCTGAATGGACATGGCAGTCTTGTCAAAAATCAGTTGGCCATATCAGTGGTTAAGAAATTTCAAATAGAGTCAAGAGGTCATTCTGGAGGTTATTCTTATGAACCACACACATATATATATATATATATATGTATTCCTTTTTAGTTTCTAGTGTATTAAAATAGCTAGAAGGAAATACCTGAAACTGTTGAACTGGAATCCAGTAGATTTGATTCTTGATGATGATTGTATTAGCTTTATAGCTTTTATTGTGTGACTGTGTGGTTGTGAAAACCTTGTGACCAACACTCCTTTTATCCAGTGTATGGGCAGATTAGTAATAAAATAAAGACAAAGAATTAAATAATAAGGAAGAATAAGGGTTATGGTATGTTTTGGGTGTTCTTTTTAATTTTTTTCTTCATTTTGGAGTAATGAGAATGTTCCATAATTGATTGTGGTGATGAATGCACAACTATATGATGATACTGTGAGACATTAATTGTATGCTTTGGATGGATTGTATCTTGTGTGAATATTTCTCAATAAAATTGCATTAAAAAAAGTGAAACACTTATAAAAAAAATCAATTGGCCATAGATGTGAGGGTCTACTTCTGAACTCTTGATATGATTCCATTGGTCATTATATCTATCCTTGTGTCAGTACCATGCTTTTTTGACCACTTTAGGTGAAAATGTGAGTTCTCCAACTTCATTTTTCTTTTTTCAAGGTGGTTTTAGCTATCCAGGGTCCCTTACACTTCTAAATAAATTTGATGATTGGCTTTTCCATTTCTGAAATGTGGACTTTTGGAATTTTAGTTGGGATTGCATTGAATCTGTAAATCAATTTGGGTAGAACTGACATCATAATGATATTAAGTCTTCCTATCCATGAACACGGAAAGTCCTTCCACTTATTTATGTCTTCCTTGATTTATTTTAGCAATGTTTTGTAGTTTTCTATGTACAAGTCCTGTAATACTTGGTTAAATTTATTTCTAGATATTTGATTCTTTTAGTTGCTATTTTAATTGGAATTTTTCCCCTTAATTTCCTCCTCAGATTGCTCTATAATACGGTACTGATTTTGTGTGTTCTTTGTATATTATGGATGTAAGTTCTTTAGCCAATGTTTGATTAGCAAATATTAGCTCTCATTCTTTAGCTTGTCTTTTCATTCTTTTAATGTTGTCTTTCTGAGAGGAAAATGTTTTCATTTTGATAACATCCAATTATCCTTTTTTTTTTCTTTTATGGACTGTGCTTTTGGTGTTCTATCTTAGGAACCTTACAGAACCGTAGGTTACAAAATGTTTCCTCTTTCTTCTCCTTCTTCTCCTTGTTCTCTTCTCCCTCCTCCTCCCCTTCTTCTTCTCCTTTCTCCCGCTCTTCCTTCTCCTTCTTCTGCTTTCTTCTTCTAGCATGGACATCTACTTGTTCCAACCTCACTATTCAGAAAGGTTGTCTAGTCTCCATTTAATTGCCTTTACACTTTTTCAAATTCTATTGGCCCTACATGTGTGGGTTTACTTGGGGACTCAGTATTTAGTCCTATCTGTTTGGTTATTCTTTTGCCAATTTCACACTGTCTTAATTTTTGCAGCATTAGTGTAAGTCTTGAAATCAGATGGTGTGATCCTCCATCTTTGTTATTTTGCAAAATAATCTGGCTATTCTTGTTCCCCTGGCATTTCATTTAAATTTGAGATCAGTTTTTTATGTAACATCCTGCTGGGGATTTAATGTACTGCATGGAATATGTGCATCAGATAAGGAGCATGGACATGAAGTGAATCTTCCAATTCATAAACATAGTTTATCTTTCCATTTATGTATCTTCTTTGAGTTCTTTCCTTATTGTTTTACACTCTGTAGTGTACAGATTATGCACATATATTGTTAGATTTATACCTGACTATTTCATGTTTTTTGTGCTTTTGTAAATGTTACTGCTTTTAAAAATAGCTGGTAACAGATTTATTGAGATATAATTCATATACCCTACCATTCATTCATTTAAAATGTTCAATTCAATGATTTTTAGCGTATTCTCAGGATTGTACAATTATTTGCACAATTTTAGAATATTTTCATTGCCTATCAAAGAAATTTTACACACTTTAGCTGTCACTCCAATCCTTTCATACACTCATCCCTAGGTAACTACTTTCAGTTTCTATGGATTTGTGTATTACAGAATTCTATATGCATGGGATAATATGATATGTGGTCTTCTGTGACTGCATTTTTTTTCATCAGTACCATTTTCAAGGTTCATCCATGTTGTAGCATGTGCCAATAGTTGATTCCTTTTTATTGCCAAATGATAGTCCATTGTATAGATATGGCACATTCCATTTATCCATCAGCTGACAACCTTTGGTGTTTTTATGAACACCAAAGTTTCTATGCACATTCTTGTCAAAGGTTTTTCATGGATGCTTATTTTCATTTTCATTTTCTTTGGGTATATACCTAGGAGTGGAATTGATGCGTCATATGGAAATTTTATGTCTACATTTTTGTGGAATTTCCAGACCGTTTTCCAAGGTGGTTTGTACTGTTTGACATTCTCACCAGCAGTGTGTGAGGGCTGCAGTTTGTTTGGATCCTGCACAACATTTGTTATTACCTATCTTGTTTTAATTATAGCCATCATAGTGGGTTTGGGGTTACATCACATATTGTTTTTTATTTGCTTTTCTTTGATTACTAATATTGGACATCTTTTCATTTGCTTATTGACCGTATGTATATCTTCTTTGGAGAAATAATTAATCTGATCTTTTGCCAGTTTTTATATTGGGTTATTTTCATTATATTTTTGAGTCATAAGAGTTCTTTGTTTTCCATACCACAGGATCTTAATTTGATTTTTAAATATTTTTTCTCAGACCCTTTATATAACATATTCCCTGGATCATTTTTTTTTCTTGAAATTAGTTCCAATCTTGTTTAAGTCATTAATCCCCCATACAGGGAACTTCCTAGCTACATTATTGCTGAAACTTTAATTTTTAATAAGAATATTTGTTTTTGTGTGATAGGGAGCTACTTAGACCATGCAACAATTTTCCTTTATTTACAGGGTAACTATACACACATTAACATTTTCATAATGAAATTGTTTGGAAGTAAAAGGAATTTCTTATTTTAGTGCAATTGCAGTTTGTAATAAGGCCATTGCCTGAGGACCCAGAGTTCCCTGTCTGCTATGCTATGATTTAGAACATGGAGAGAATTTATCTAGCAATTTCTCAGAGGCAGAAAATTTTCCAATAACTCCATCTTTGTTAGGACAGCCAATAACCACAATAGTGTAAACTACTTTCTGCAACTCCCTTGAAATAAGACATACACAGCTAATTTGTGGGATTTACTAAAGTGTATTTCTGAGTCCAAGTATCCAGAAATGTTGTGGTCCTTTCCATTTTCAAACAACATTTTGATGCTTTTGATCTATTCAAAACTTTCAACCTAGAGCAAGTTTGAGCTAAGGAAAGGTATGCATTCAAACAAGGCTATCTTGGATCTGGACAGGGGATGGAAATTGAATGGATGGTCACATAAATGACTGACAGAGCCCCTTTCTGTTTCTCCATCTTTGCTGTAGTTCTGAGAGAGAAGCATAGGCAGGCTAGGCAGCTCATGATACATCCTAACTCTGATTTGAAGCTTTACCATCTATAGTCAGAATCATGTTAAGATGGGGAGCCAGCATTAGTGTAAGGATGCCAGGGAAGAGGGTCTAGTGTCTCTTTTTCTATAGCACAAGCAGTTGTGGACTTAGCAGGGGGATTTAAAAATTCAATTTATATCTTTAATTTCTGTTATCTTTATATCCTTATCCAATAAGGTACCTAGTGAATTTCCCTTTTCTTACCTTATTTAGTGAGTCTAGCAGTTTCAACATCACATATGATATATTGAGAAGATCCTAAATAAGAGATAGCAAAGAAGAAGCTTTAAAAAAAAAAACACCCAAAATTGAAATTTCAGAATACTTAATCTTTACTTTCTTTTTTACATTTTTTATTGTGATATATAAGTTATATACAGAAAAGTGATAACTTTCAAAGTACAATTTAGCAAGTAGTTACTGAGCAAATTTCAAAGAATGTTATGGGTTACAGTTCCACAGTTTCAGTTATTTCCTTATTGTGAAATGTAACATATATACAGAAAGTTGATAACTTTCAGAGTACAATTTAAAAGTAGCTATAGAGAAAATTTCAAAGAATATTATGGGTTATAGTTCCACTATGTCAGTTATTTCCTTCTAACTATTCTTGTACTCTAGAAACTAAGAATATATTTATATAAAGATTCAGTATTCATAATCCTTTGTAAATTCCTATCTTGTCTGTTGTTACACCTCTCTCTTGTTCTATCACTTTCTGAATCCTTAGGAATATCTGGGCAGTGACCACCCTAACTTGTTCATATTGAAAAGGGGTGTTCACATTATGGGGAAAGATGCATCTGGTTGATGTTCTTGAAAGTTTGTTTCCTCTGGGTTTTCGGACTTACCTGGCATAGGAACACTCTGGGGTGTTTAAGTTTGTGAAAAATAAACTTAGTGAAACTTTTTATAGAGTCTCAGATAGGGACCTAGGTATTCGTTTGTATTTTCAAAAGAAATGTTGATTAGGGCTTGGCATACTGTGGGCATTTGGAATATCTAGCTGGAGCTTGCATAAGACTAACCTCCAGGGAGCCTCTTGACACCACTTGAAAAATCTTAGCTGCTGAAACCTTACTTTGTTACCTTTACTCTTTGTAATTTTTACTCTTATGTTTCAGAAACTAAGTGTTCAAATGATCTCTTTCAGTTTGGGCTTTCCCCTTCCCATCCCCTCACCCCAATAAAAAGGTCAACATAATTGTGATAGCACAAGTCATTGTTTTGGATTTGGAGGCACCCCTTATTTTGAGTAGTTTGAAAGGACTAATAGATACTGATACTTTTGACTAACATGAAATGCTCTCTATATAAGGGTAGCATGATGTCCCCTTCTTCAGGTATATAAATAGTATATGTGTAAATATATACATGCATATGAGTATATTTATTTTACATTAACACATGCATACATATTTCTATGATGAGTTGATTATATTGAGTCAGGTTAGTTAATTTAAAGCTTAAAAGAGAAAGTTTATTTTATAAAAATATATGAAATATATTATCCACCTAAGTGAATAATCACAATTTCCTCTTAAAAAAATTCTTCAGAAGCCTCTTTATTGTGGTAGACCATGCTGGTACCTTCCATTCCTGCCTTATGTTGGAATCCCCTTTCCATGACAGAGGCTCTACAAGGGAGAGACTCATTTTGCCAGTTTTCCTTGCAGCAAGTGTTGGCAGCTGCCCTTGTTCTGACTGAAGAAACAAGAGGAAGACATGCGTCGGCTTTGTAGGAAATTTACTTCATCCTGTATAAGGAAAGAAGTGTGAAGGGAAATACTTTTGTCTTGTTCTCTTGCTCTCATTTTTGGATTTAGTTGTGTGAAGATGTGATTCTTGGAGCTATGACTGACGTTTTGTGACCCTGAGGTGAAAGCCTGAGGACTAAGCCAGCAGGTAGAGGACAATGGAGTGGAAGAGCCTGGCAGCTTGATGAGAGAGCTGAGCCATTGAACGAACGCTTGATATTCTACCTCCAGATTTATTGTCATGTCAGCAAAATATGCTCCTATTTAATAGGGCTTTAAATTGAGCATTTGGTAACATGAAGATTGAAACTTCGTAAGTGATAGCATGGGTAGGATTAATTCATGGGAAATAAAATTTTATGAAAATACTTAATTTTATTATATAAATATCTTGGTGAATTTCTTGTTCCATTTTTATTAACATTGATACAAAAATCTCTCATCATGAGAGGAACAGTTTGTTCAGTTTTAAGATTAAATGTGAAATATAAGCTATTTCAATTTGCTGGTGTCTGTTCTTCATTATACCCATGTTTTCTCTGACATGAAAACATTCTCCAACATTCTCTTTTATGTATTCTGAAAGAGTTAAGATCTTGCATAAACTTAATATATTCAAATACTTAAATCAATTGAATATTTCTTTCATGGCCTCTCATCAAATAAAACAGGAACTCAATTTCTCCTTTAAATTGAATCAAGGTAGAATCACAGTTTTGGGGATTTAAACTTTGTTACAAGCCTCCAGTGCCACAGAGTAATGAAGAGTCACTGAAATAGCTTGAGCTAGGGAGAGACAGAGCTGTGTTTCAGAAATTATTCTAGCAGCAGTGGAGATGGCTGAATTAGAGTTAATATATAGGAAATTCTAGAACAGTTAGAAGATACTACAGTCCAGTAACACAGGTCATCTAAATCCTATAAAGTTCCTTAGTTTGGGTGGTGGCTTTGGGTTTGGATGGAGGACAATGTGGAGGGAGTTCAATTATATCATTTACCATGTGACTCCTGAAAAAATTCTGAAGGTTTTCAGCCAAAGGCAAACTTAATTTTCACAAATATCTTTGGATCACTACCATGTACTCTTTACTGGACTTAGCACCAGGAGCAAAGTGGCACACAAACAGAATTGATCTTTGTCATTCCAGTGCTTATAGTTTATGTAACAGAAGAGAAATTAAAAGCAAAAGAACAATGTCTGATGAGTGTTATGATGGAGCATCTACTGGCAACTAGGAGAAACTAAATCATGACAGGTGATTTTTATTCCCTTTTTACCATATGTTGTGTATTGTTCTAAGCACTTGACTTATATTACCTCAATTATATGTCACAATCACATAATGAAAGAGATGCTCTTATTCCCATCCCTATTTTACCTACTCTTTTGAGGCAGAGAGTGGTTAAGTGCCCATGGTGTTACAGTTAGTAATTACAGAGCTAAAAGTCAAATAAGTACCTGCCCCCTACACCAGAGTCCAGATTCTTAACTATTATGATAAGAAGAAATTGATGACATCTGTTATTGTAGTGGTATGTTTAAGGACCCATAGGACATTCAGGAGAAATTTCAGTAGGTTTTTCAAACTAGATGTATTGGAAGGAAGGCAAGGCATTAAAAATTATTTGGCCTATCCTGGAAAAGACAATAACTGAAGTCAGTTACTGTAATCTTTGAGAGTTTTCTAATGAAGTAATAAAGAAGCCTGTGGGCAGAACCCATGTGGAAATAATCCTTATGATATGGGAAGAAAGAAAGAAACAGTACAAGAGACGTATTTCCCTTCAGAGGTGAAGATGGTAGGGATATGGGAGTTCCAATATAGCTCGGCATTGGGGGGGGGATGTGCAATCCCTAGCCTGAAGTGAAGCCTGAGGAAAATACTGCTTCCCTAAGGAACTAAAAGATTTGAACTCTAGGGTGTAAATACAGTTCCATTATTTCCATATTACACACAGTATCTTTTCCCTGGGGAGGAGACTTAGCAAGTTTAAAACCTGCTTATAGCTTAGTTCATTATATTACTAAACCAACATTAAATCTTCTAGATTTCTTGCTAAAGGATGTCCATTTCTTCTCTGAGGGAGCTCACCAATAAAAATGCATGTTATCTGTAGCTCTGAATGATTTCTATGGTGTGCTGGATATTAAGGCTGCCCTACTCCTCTTGGAATCAAAGGAGCCAAACCTCAAAATTTCAAATTGAAATAAAGAGGGTGAGTTCCTGAGTTTCATTTGTATGTGTTCTCCTTATTTTGAGATGGAAATCCAGGGTTTAAGAAGTGGATCAGGAGGAAAATCTGTGTGAAGGGAAAGCAAGGAATGTTCAGAGACACAGGGCCTCAGGATTCCCATATCTCAGTGTGTAGGTTCCCTCTCCAGGGAGGCAACTCTCACTTCTCTCAAAATGCTTTTATTCTGTGACTTGGTGCAGCTTCTGGACATCTTCCAGACACACTTCCCTTCATTTTGAACTAAAAAACAATGTTCATGGTTCCCACACCAACAGTGTCTAATCTGCATGAGCGGCAGCTCCAGGTTTCCAGGACCTTTTCCTCAAGTTTTACCACTGAGAGGAGGGCCCAGGTGAGTGAAGTGATGGTGAGATCAGAGAGAGGGATTCTGACCTGGTCCATCTTCCTTCCCTTTTATCCCTTGGTTTTCCAGCTGTTGTGTTTTCTTATGGCTGCACTTTCCTCACACCATGGTGAAAGTTGTTAGGTTTCTTTCCTATAATTAGCTTTAAGGATCTGCTAAGGGGAAATCTGTGTCACTTGGTATCGGGTGAAGGCAGATTCTCTGGGTCTAAGGCATCCCCACTGTAGACCCCACTCACGTGGGAGGACATGTGCTGGGAAGATCTGGGTTGCCCTCTAATGTAAGACTTTTCTTTTTGTCCCTACAGATCCCCCATAGCAGAATGTCTCCTGGAAATGTCTCTCTAGTGACTCAGTTCATACTTGTGGGATTAACAGACCTTCCAAGTCTCCAACTCCCTCTGTTCTTCCTGTTTCTAGGAATGTATATGGTCACTGTGCTGGGAAACTTGACCTTGATAACTCTAATTGGGCTGGATTCCCACCTTCACACCCCCATGTACTTTTTCCTCTTCAACTTATCCTTCATAGACCTCTGTTATTCTTCTGTTTTTACACCCAAAATGCTGCTCAACTTCGTATCAAAGAAGAATATTATTTCCTACCAGGGGTGCATGGCCCAGTTCTACTTCTTTTGTTTTTTTATCATTTCTGAGTGCTATGTGCTGACATCAATGGCCTATGATCGCTATGTGGCCATCTGTAATCCACTCCTGTATAATGTTGTCATGTCCCCTAAAGTGTGCTCCAACCTTATCTTTGGATCATACTTGATGGCATTTTCCAGTGCTATGGCCCACACTGGATGCCTGCTGAGACTGACCTTCTGTGATGCCAATATCATCAACCATTATTTCTGTGACATCCTCCCTGTTCTCCAGCTCTCCTGCACTAGGACCGATGTCAATAAGCTGTTGTTGTTCATTGTGTCAGGCATCAACATCATTGTGCCTAGTGTCACCATTTTTATCTCTTATGGTTTCATTCTCTCCAGCATCCTCCACATCAGTTCCACCAAGGGCAGATCCAAAGCCTTCAGCATCTGCAGTTCCCACATAATGGCTGTTTCTCTGTTCTTTGGATCAGGTTCATTTGCATACCTTCAGCCATCTTCAGCCAGCTCTAGGAATGAGGGAAAAATCTCTTCTGTCTTTTACAACAATGTGGTTCCCATGACTAACCCCTTAATCTACAGCTTGAGGAATAAAGATGTTAAAGTTGCCCTGAGAAAATCCCTGAATAGGAGAATATTTTTATCATAAATAGGATCGCCTGTGCAGGTATGTTCAGGACAAGGAGGTTTAGTGTGTTTAAGTACAATATATTTGGTGGCAGTTTCCTTAACATGTTTCGTTATTATCATGGTGAAGAAAGTTGAGCCTTCACTCAATAATTTATTTTCACTTTTGTTAAAGAAGCTGTTGTTTTCCTCACCATATATACACTTTTTTCTCTTTCTCACCTCTTTTTCTGTTTGAGAATACCAATTAGGAAGGAATTTATTATATCTATATTTACATTGTCAGTTTAATCTTTCTTTTTTGATCTCCCATGGAATATAATGAATGGTTCTGCTATGATTGAATGAAGTAACATTAGTGTGACGTTTTTGTTATTGGATTGGTTGGGGATTCTCGTGCCAGTTGTCTTGGGCCATTGCAGGCATGAAGCAAACAACATGCCTCCACTCCCGTCTTTCCATGTTCCACCAAAAAAGAGTATGTCTCCTTCAAATGCTAATGGGCCATAGAGATAGAAGGTTCCATAAAGGCTATCAGTAATAAATCCCATTTACAGATATAATACAGTGAAATGTTGCTCCTTTCCAAAAAGTTTCTGTTGTTTACACCTAAACAAATGCATAACAGATGGCCAATATGTATTTATTTCTCAGATAGGAAAGTTAAACTGAGAAAGTTAGATGATTTATTTAGTCATAGAGCTATTTGATGAAAAACTCTGAGTAAATTCTAGGTGCCAGTAATCGAGACTATTGCCCTTTCTTGTATGGTTTGCTTCTATTTTTTTATTATTATTATTATTTTATGCAAGTAGACATGACAGATGAGTAAATGTTTCTATTTTAAAATTGACTGTACCTTGTTCCAGGAGGCTACATGGATTTCTCTCATGGATTTTGTTCTTTTTGTGTATGAAAACAGTTTGATGGTTCCGTTTATGGGAAAGAGGAGGTTTTTATGGTTAGTGTAGGTTAGAGGTGAATGGCTCAAAGATAAAATTGACTTCTGCAAAATAAACCAAGTGAATTTGGAAGAGAAAGGAGACCAGCAATGTCCACCAAGCTGGGGTCCAAAAGCTGCAGGGTCAATAATGAGAGGTCCTTGTGGAGGGGTGGACAATATGGATTTAGAAATAGCATTTCACCCTGAATTTGTGACCAGTGTAGTAGCATATTATCCTACAATGTCCATAAAGTGGTGAGAAAACTTACACTTCGTAGTGACTACGTCATTAGTACTTTCAGCAAATGAAGGAGCAAAGGCTCTGGTCATATTTCTGGGGCATCAAGTAGAAAGAGAATAAGAACTTCAGGAGATAAATGGTGAGTGGTCAACCAAACCAGAGTTAAAATTAAACATAAAGTGATGGGAAAATGAAATGCCATACCTCCTCCTGCCCTCTCCATTATGAGAAAATGCAGAAATATGGAGATCACAGATCTCTCTGCATAGTTTGATGGTTTAGGTTATTTGATGTTGAGGAGAGGTAAAGCCAACAGGGCTGGCAGAACATGGCACCATGAAATCATGCCTGTTTTGTTGGTGGCCATGTGATACCACATATGGTGTCCTTATAAGCAGAGGAAATTCAAGATTCACTGAGAAGAATCCAGAAGTCAATCAAGGGAAAAACCAAATGAAGTCAGAAAATAAAGTTGAGAGTCATGTGTCAGAGGTAGACATGTAAGTTAAGGAACCCCAGATGGACACCATTGCCACCCTCAGAACACTTCAGACTCCCAGAGGGTGCATTGCCTGTTGAGACCTTGATCCTGGACTTCTAGCTTCCAAACCATGAAACAAATTCTTGTTGTATAAGCCCATCCATCATGTGGTATTTGTAATAGCAAACCTGACAGACCAGGACATGGTCTATCAAGTAACAATTCAAGTGATTTTTAAGGTATCTATAATAATTAGTATTTTACCATTTTTTCTGATGTCCATTCATCATTAAAGGTTGTGATTTTTATTCCTGATTGTTGGCATGTTTGTTTTCTAGATGTCACCATTGCTAATTCCTTCTCTTTGGGTTTGAATTCTCATTCCTGGACTTCATTGTCAACCTCCTTGGTTTTCATTTAAGTTCACTTAAGTTCAATGTATATAAAAAGTTCACCTATCGCTAGTGTTTAAAATATTTTCCTTGTGGTACGTTTTGTAAAACTATGTCCTAGTTGCTAAAAATGTGCATATATAAGTAAATATGTAAGTAAGTGTGCTATTTGGGATCCTCTGTAGACATTGCAGAGGCACAATGCTGTAATCCTCATCCCCTGACAAATATGACAAGCTCTCTATCCCCTGGGATAGAGTTAACACTGCAGTCCACTCCCCTCAACTCATGAGTGCCCAGGAATATAGTATAACAGTCTCATTTTATCAATACTGATATTTCCAGTGGGATTCAATGAAATTTCTTTGTTGTAAACTGTGCATGCAGCTTAAAGTAGAATCAGACCCCCAGATCTTATCCTGTTCTTTTCTTCTGTTTTCCTTAACCCCCTCCTTTTGTAATTCTGACTATTCTTGTTCCCTTTGGTGAATGACCAAATTGTACCACATGCTACCTACTTCTGAGAGCCTCCAACCGCCCAGTGCATTGAGTACTGAAGAGGTCACTTATTACTCCACATCTTATTGCTGAAATAGCATTAACAGAGGATTATTAGAGGAGGAATATCATGTATCTCAGGATAAATAACACAGTATGTTATAATAAAGGCAGAAGGTGGTTTACATTATAAAAATTACATTCATTACTATATAAATGGCATCAAATATCTTGCAAAAGAGCTTATATTTCTTTTTGTGAATTTTGTTATTCACAAAAAATAATATTGCACATTGTCAGAGGAAACATTTTAGTTATTTCTATTATCAATGAGGTTTATCATAAAAAGTGGTATATATTAATGATAATAAACTATGTTACTAGAAACATTTCTGAACTTAAACTCTATCTCAATAAGACAATAAACATCTTTATGGTAGAGGCTATAGTTCCTTATTTCTCCAATGCTTCTCCTGCTTTATATTTTTAGAATATCAGCCTTTCTCAGTAGAGAAGAAATAGTTTCTGAATTGGAATTTCTTGTTTCAGTAACAATTATAAAATATTTATTATCAGAAATAATATTAGTAAAATATAATAAAAATAAATACAACAATAATAAATGTAATTTTATAGTGTAATTTTTTTCGTCTCTAATATGTTACCAAAATAATATAATTCTTAGCTTTTATTTTAATTTGTTTTTATTTTTAACTTTCTATTTACAAATTGTTTTTGCAAAAATAATATACTGGATGTCTTTATGCTCTTCCACCACTTTGTGTTATAACTACAATTGCATTACCAAAATCAGAAATTTAGTGTTGTTTAATATTCATTCTTATTCAAATAGGAACAATTGTTCCAATTATGTCTTTTGTTTTTTTTTTAAATCCTTGAGAAAATCCAGGCTCAGACTTTGTATGTAACTGTTGCATCTTGTTAATTTTCTCCAGTTTTGGACAGTTCAGCATATTTGTTCTGCATGTTATTAACTCCACAGTTTCTTGCCATAGACAGCTTTATTTTAGAGAAGTTGTGGGTTTACAGAACAATCATGCAGAGAACACAGAATTCCCATATATCACCCTATTATTAATACCTTGCATAGGTGTGGAACATTTGTTACAGTTGATGATAGCATATTTTATATTTGTACTGTTAACTGTAGTCCGTGTTTTAAGTTCGGGTTCACTGTGTAGTGCAGTTCCATGGATTTAATTTTTAAAATTTTTATCCTCTTACCATTTATATACCCTAACATTTCCCCTTTTAAGTGCCCGTTTCTCTTTATCCTTTGCTCCCTAATTTTAGCATCCAGTGATTATACTGGCCTGAGGGAATTCTTAGTGAAATGTTTGTCAAAGGATGATTTTTATGTCCTCTTTTCTTCTACATACATTCTACCACATTTTGTTCACCCATTCATCGGTTGATGGGCACTTTGGTTACTTCCATATTTGGAAATTGTGAATAATGGCACTGTGAACACCGATGTGAAAATGTCTGTCCTTTTCTCTGTTTGGTTCTTCAGGATTTATACCTAGTAGTGGGATTGCCAGATTATATGGCAATTGTTTACTTAGCTTCCTGAGGAACCACTGAACTGTCTTCCACAGCAGCTGCACCATTTTACTTTTCCACCAGCAATGAATAAGGGTTTATATTTCTCAACATTTTCTCCAATGCTTGTAGTTTTCCTGTCTGTTTTTTTACTAGTGGCCATTCTAGAAGGTGTAAATGATATCTCACTGTGATTTTTTATTCACATTTCCCTAATAGTGATGTTGAAGCATCTTTTCATGAGCTTTTTATCCATTTGCATTCCTCTATGGAGAAAGTTCTATTCTTTTGCCATTTTAAAAATTGGGTTATTTGTCTTTTTTTATTATTGAGTTGTAGGATTTCTTTATTTATGCTGGTTATCAAACCCTTATCACTTATGTGGTGTCCAAATATTTTCTCCCATTGAGTAGGTTGTCATTGCAGTTTCTTTAAAAATTCCTTTGAAGCTCAAAAGTTTTTACTTTTGAGGAGGTTCCATTTTCCTGTTTTTTCTTTTATTGTTTGTGTTTTGGGTATATATTCTAAGAAACCATTGCCTACCACAAGCTTTTGAAGATGCTTCTCTATATTTTCTTTGGGAGTTATGGTCCTGGCTCTTATATTTAGGTCTTTGATCCATTTTGAGATAAGTTTTATATGAGGTGTGAGATGGGATTCTGTGCTGGTTTGAAGCTGTTATGTACACCAGAAAAGGTCATACACTTTTAATCCATTCCTGCAGGTATAGACCTATTGTGGGTGGTACCTTTTGGTTAGTTTATTTCAACTGAGATGTGACCCACCCACTCCTTTTACTGGAGTCCTTTCTGAGAGGTAAAGGATGGAAAAAACAGAGAGAGTTCAGACAGAAACACCCAGAGATCTTGAAGGGAAAAGCCCTGGAGATACTAAGAGAGGACCCACAGAAGCTCAGAGAGAAGGTCACTGGAATCAGAAGCTGAAAGCAATGAGACCCGGAAGTAAAGGAGCAGCAGATACCAGCCATGTCTTTGCCATCTGATAGCGGGAACCCAGACACCAGCAGCCTGTCTTCAGAGTCCAGGTATCATCTAGTTGATGCCTTAACTGGGACATTTTCATGGCCTTAGAACTGTAAATTTTAAGTTAATAAATCCCCATTCTAAAAGCCAGTCCACTTCTGGTATATTGTTTTACAGCAGCTTTAGCAAACTGGAACAGGGTCCTCTTTCTTTCTTTTTCATATGGATATCCAGTTCCCCAGCAACCTTTGTTGAAGTGACTTTTCTGTCCAGTTGAGTGGACTTGGTAGCATTGTCAAACATCAAACATTCCTCCCACTCCCAGACCTTTGATGTCTCATGTCTGCTTTCTGTTGCTATAGTTTTGCCTTTTCCTAAATGTCATGTAAATGGATTCATACAGAATATAGTTGTTTATTCTGACTTCTTTCTCTTAGCATAATGAATATGAGATTCATCTATGTTGTTACATGTGTCAGTAATTCATTCCACTTTATTGTTTTACAGATGTACTATAGTTGATCCTTCATCCAGTAGAAGAATAAACAAGCCCAATATAAAAATTAGTACACAGTTTTTGTGTGAACTAAAATATTCATTTACTTTGGTAAATACCTTGGATTGGGACAGTTTTCCAGACTAGTCATATCATATTTCATTCTCACCAATAATGTATGAGGATGCCAGTTGCCCCACATTCTTACTAGTACTAGACATAGTCAGTTTTATTTTTTCTAATTTTGCTCATTCTAATACATTTGTAATGGCATCTCATCGAGGTTTCAGTTTGCATTTCCCTAATGAATAATGATGTTGAGCAGCTCTTCATGTGTTTTTTTTTTTTTTTTTTTCCATCCACATATCTTTGTTGGTAAAGTGTTCACACTTTTACTCATTTAATTTTTAGGTTGCTAATTTTTTTATTCTTTAAGAGTTTGAGTTTTTTATATTTTATGAATATAAGTTCTTTATCAGATATATGATTAGCTCATATAATCTACCAGTCAGTGGCTTATCTTTTCTATCATTTAATACTGTCTTTCGCAGAGGAAATGATTTTCATTTCACTAGCAACCCATTTAAGCATTTAAATTGTGCTTTTTGGTGTTTTGGGCTTTTGGTGTTCTATTTTAGGAATCTGTGCCTAATGGTATGCACAGAGCACACCTCTTTTGATCTCTTTTAAAAGCTTTACTGATTTCTTTTTCTATTGTGTTATATGATTCATTTTTGCTAAAGGTGTTGGGTATGGATGGAGGTTCTTCTTGCCCCTCTCTCCTTCCTTCTGCTCCTCCTCCTCATTTTCATTTTTCTCCTCTACCTCCTCTACTTTCTTCTTTTTGTTCTAATTCTTCTTTCACATTGTTAGCTTTTTGTTCAACATCAGTGTTGGAAAAGCATATCTATTCTCCATTGAATTGACTTTGCACTTTTGTCCACATCAATTGTCACTATATGTGTGGGTCCTTTAGTGACTCAATATTCTGTCCTATTGGACTATCTGTTCTTTTGCCATTAAGGATATTCAGATAGAAATTTCCAGTAGGTGATTAGAAATAAAGACAGTAGCAGGAAAGCAAAGTATTAAAATTAATTTGGAGATATCCCAGAAGAGACAACAAGTTAAATAATTTATTGCTATCCTTGAGAAATTTCTAATAAATATTAAAGGAACATTTTGACTGAACCCATATGGAAACACTTCTTTGGATATGGGATGAAAGAATGACATAAAACAAGGTAAAAGACAGAATTCCCTTCAGAGATGAAGATAGTAGAGATATGGGAGTTCCAATTTTGTTTTGCATTATGGGATGTACACTCTCTAGAATGCAGTGAAAAAAGAGTAAATTATTGAGTCCTTAAAGACTAATGAAAATTAGTGTTTTAGCTTGTAATTACAATCCTTTTTTTTCTCTGTTACTCATACAACATGATACCTGGAGGAGAGACTGAACAAGTTTTATAACCTGTTCATAACAAAGTGCATTTTATCACTAAACCAAATCAAAATCTGCCTCTTTACTAAACAATGTTTTGGGTTTCTCTGCTGCTTGTGGAGGCTCAATGTAAAAATCAAATCAGAATGAGTTCCAGGTCATATTGGAAATTGTCTGGTCAGCGTCCTCTTAGAGTCAAAGAAATTAAAATTTCAGAGTTCAAAATTGCCCTTCAATGTCCACTGAGGTAAATAATACTGATCAAGAAGCTTGGAGATTTTCTACTTAAAGAGGGTGAGTTCCTCCATTCCATTCGTACTGTGTCCTCCCTGTTGAGATGGAAATCAAGAGAGTAAGAAATGCTGCTTTTTCTTCATGTTGTGTAGTCCTGACACAAAAGAAAATCAGATAGAAGAATCTGTTTGAGGGGGCAGCAGAGAATGTTCAGAGACACAGGGCCTCAGTGTTCCCATATCTCAGTGCTTAGGTTCCCTCTCCAGGGAGGCAACTCTCACGTCTCTCTCTCTATATACCTTTTATTCTGTGACTTGGGTCAGCTACCGAACTCTTTCCAGACACAGGTCCCTTAGTTTTGAACTAGAAACAATGTTCATGGTTCCCACACCAACAGTGTCTAATCTGCATGAGAGGCAGCTCCAGATTGCCAGGGCCTGTTCATCCAGTTTTACTGCTGAGGGGAGGTTTCCTGTGAAAGAAGAGATGGTGAGATGAGAGAGAAGGATTCTGTCTTGGTCCATCTTCCTTCTCTCTTCTCCCTTGATTTTTCCAGTTGTCATGTTTTTATATGGCAGCACTGGCCTTTACTCTGTTGGGTAAGTGTTAGGTGTTCTTTATTATATACAGACTTAAGAACTATAGTACTGGGAAATCTGTGTCTCTTGGTATTACTTGAAAAAGCAGATTCTATGGGTTCAGTTTGAGCTAATCTCAGACATTCTCACTCTAGAACCCACTCATGTGGGAGATGATTTTGCATGAAGATCTGTGTTGCCCTATAATGCAAACCGTTTCTCTTGTCCGCACAGGTCTCTCCTGGAAATTGCTATTTTATGACTGAATTCATTCTGGTGGGTTTAGCAACCATTCAGCTCCTCAAGTCCCTCTTTTTCTTTCTGTTTCTAGTGGCATATATTATTATTGTGCAGGGAAACTTTGGTTTGATAACTCTAATTGGGCTGAATTCCCACCTCTACACCCTCATGTACTTTTTCCTCTTTAACTTGTTTTCCATAGACCTCTGTTATTCTTCTGTTTTTACACCCAAAATGCTGATCAACTTCTCATCAAAGAAGATTATCTATTATCAGGAGTGTATGTCCTTGCTTTACTTCCTCTGCTTCTTTGCCATCTCTGAGTGCTATGTGCTGACATCAATGGCCTATGATCACTATGTGGCCATCTGTAATCCACTCTTGTATAACATTGCCTTGTCCTCTAAAATGTGCTCTTACCTTACATTTTGTTCATACTTGGTGACATTTTCTGGTGCTATGGCCCACACTGGATGCATGCTGAGACTAACCTGTGACACCCACATCATCAACCATTATTTCTGTGACATCCTCCCTGTGCTCCAGCTCTCCTGCACAAGCACCTATGTCAGTGAGCTGGTGGTCTTCATTGTGGGAGGCATCAACATCATCGTGACCTTCTCACCATCTTTACCTCTTATTGTTTCATTCTCTGCAGCATCCTCCACATCTGTTCCACTGAGGGCAGGTCCAAAGCCTTCAGGACCTGCAGTTCCCACATAATGGCTGTTTCTTTATTTTTCGGATCAACTGCATTAGTGTAACTACAGCCATCTTCTTACATGTCTATGAATGTGGCAAAAACCTCCTTTGTCCTTTACTCCAGTGTGGATCCCTTGATAGCCACTTAGTCTACAGCTTGAGGTACAAAGGTGTTAAACTTGCCATGAGAAAGACCCTGAGTAGAAAAAATTTTTGCTTAGAAATAGGATCTGCTGTCCAAATAGTTTTAGGACAAGGAGGTTCAGTGTGTTTATTTACAATATATTTGTTAGCTGCTTTCTTATCCTACTTCATTCTTATCATTTTGAAGGAAATTTGAGCTTTCTTTCAATAATTTATCTCCATTCATTTTAGAGTAGGTGTTCTTGTCTTCCTCACTATTTGTCCAATTTCTTCTCACTTTTTTCATGTCTGAGCATAATCTTAAGGAAGGAATTCATTACATCTACTTTTCTGTTGTCAGTGTGAACTTTCTTCTTTTTTCTCCTGGAATAAGTTGGACAGTTCTGCAATGATTGGATAAAGAAACACTAGGGTGACTGCTGTCATGTGACAGTTGGAATGTGCCATTGGAAGCACATATGAAACAATATGTCATCACTTGCAGCTTTCCTCCCTCCACTAAGCAGGAGAGTGTCTCTTTCAAATGCCAGTGTTTCAAGAGAATGAAGATTTCATAAAGACAATCAAGGAAAACCCCCTTTGCAGTTGTCAATGTGATGTACTAGGCTTGTTTTAAAAAGTGTGTTTATTTTACTTACACCCCCAAAATATCCATAATAGTTGGCCAGTGTATGATTGTTGCTATATGGAAGAAGAAAACCCAGCAACATTAATGATTCAATTAAAGTCACCCAGCTTCTCAAGGAAATAACCTAGGGTGAACTTGAGGGTCCTGAATTCAAACCTTTTGTTCTTTGTGGTATGCATTGTGCTAGTCTATTTAATTATTTTCATTTCAGTAGCCATGAAGTATAATATATTTGTTTGAAATTTTATCGTACTTTGTACCCAGAGGATGTATGGATTTCTCTCAGTTATTTGTTATTTTCATATTTGAAAACAATTTGATTGTTCCTCTTTTTGGAAAGAGGTGGTTTATAGGGTTAGTATAGTTTAAAGATGGTTCTCTTAAATAGAAAACCAATTTTTTCTGCATAAGAAAATAAAATGTCTTCAGAGTGTTTTCTGGTGCTTGTATTTAGGAGAATATGTGCATGGAAGAGAAAAGAGACTAGTGATATGTCATTACGCCAGGACCAAAGAGACACATGGTCACTTATGAGAGGTCCTTAGGAGGGAATGGTCATGAAGCATTTAGAAACCATGTTTCACCCTGATTTTGTGTCTGGTGTCATAGTTTGATGTCACTATCCTTCACTGTCTATAAAGCCTGGAGAAAATTTATACTTCACAATGACATATATGTTAGTAGTTTTTTTGAGAATGAAAGAGGAAGATCTCTGGTCATATTTTGGGCAGGGGATCAGCTAGAAAAGTACAGAAACTTCAGGAAATAAAATAGTGAATGGTGAAAACAACCAGAGTTAGAATTTAGAATGTAAAGAATTACATTCTGATGTATCCCCTGCCCACTTCTACCCTTGCCTTATTGGAGCTTCCACAATCTTTATGGAGATCACAGGATTGTTGTTAAAGAATTCTTACAGTCACAGGGCTAGAGGATCTGGCCACAAGTAAATCATGCCTGCTCTAGTTGGCATGCATATATTATCCCATATGAATTATAAGCTATAAAACCTAAAATGCAGATGGGAGAGCCATTATTATTTTAAGGAAACATTTTTGAATAAAATTGTGGCCATGTCTTTTCTAGGATAGGGTGGTAGAGTATTTCTCTTTTAAGAATATAGGTAAGAGATTAATACTCTAAAAATCCTTACTCTGTTCTGTTGGGGATTGAATCTTGTCCTCCTTAAGATATATGCAAGTCTTAATTCATGTTCCTGTGGGAGTGAGCCCATTTGTACATAGAGCCTTTCGAGATGTTATTGTTAGTTAAAGTATGGTCTCCTTTGTGAGTAGGATCTTCAAAAACACTATTTAGATGAGGCCAAATTGAATCAGGGTGGCCTCAGTCCACATAACTGGTGTCCTTATAAGCAGAAGAAGTTGGATACAATCAGTAAAGGAGGCCAGAAGTGCAAGGTAGAAGGTAGAAGAAGCCAGATAGTAGAAGAAGCCAGATAGTAAGCATGATCACCATGTCGCAGAGACACAGGTACAAGTTAAGGAAACCCAACATTGCCAGCAAGAGAAAAGCACAATGCTACAGACTCCAGGATGAAATATGACTTGTGAAGATCTTGATTTTGAACTTCCAGCATGCAAAACCATGATACAATAAATTATTGTTTGATAAGACAACCCATTGCATAGTTTTTATCATAGCAGCCCTGGCAAATCAGCACATTGTCTAGCAATTAACGCTTTCAACCTTTTCTAAGATAACTTTTAATTACTATTTTACTATTTTCTTATTTCCACTAAATATTTAGATAATGTGAATTTTATCCTTGGTGATTTTCTTTTGGTTTTCTAGATGTTTACATTGGTAATTACTGCCCACTTAGCTTTAAATGACTACTCATACCCCATTCCCTGACCCTAACACCAACCTGCTTGATTTTCAGTTAGGTTCTAATTTTAGAAAATGGTTCACCTAGACTACGGTCCTCTTTTTGTTTCATTTTATATTCTTTTTTTTCCCTCTCTATTTGGAAAAAAAAAAGTTTAAGCTTTAAAAAAAAGTGTCTCTAAATTAGTAAATGAGGACCTGTGCAATTTAGGATCCTCTGTTGCAGAGATACAGTGGTCTGTTCATAATCTGGACAAATGTGGTAAGTTCCCTATCACCTGGGTTAGAGGTGACACAGTCCACTCACCTCAACTCATGAGTACTGAGTAGTATAGAAACAGTCTTGTTCTTATCATCATCATTAATGTTCTTGGCAATAGCATTGAAGAAATACCTTCATTACAAACTGTGCAAGCAACTTGATGAGAACCAAATCCCCAGATCTTGTTCTTTTGTTCTGTATTTTCTTTTTTACTACCCTCCTTTTGTCATTCTTACTTTCCTGTTCCCTTTTGAGAATTTCCAAAGTGTACCACATGCCACTTGCTGCTGAGAGCCTCTAACTTACCTGTGCATTCAATCTTGAAGAGTTTACTTACTACTCAACCTTTTATGGCCAAAACAGCATTAGCAGAGGATGATTAGAAGAGAAATACCATGTATCTCAGGAGAAACAACATGTATATGAGGTTATAATAAGGACAGAGTATAGTTGACATTATAACAATTGCATTCATTACTTCCTACAAGGACATCAAATACGTTGCAAAAAAAGCATATCATTCCTAGGGTGAATTGTGTTATTTGACATATAAGGAAAAGTACTGTACACTATTAGATGAAATTTTTAGCCATTGATTTACTTATTACTGAGGTTTATCATGAAAAAATAGGTGTAAATTAATGACAATAAATTTTGTTCCCAGAGACATTTGGTATCTTAACTGTCTCAATAAGATAGCAAATGTCTTCAGGATACATGCTTTAATTCCTTTATTTCTGCAGTGCTTCTCCAGCTTTTTATATATAGATTGGCATACCTTCTGGGGGGACAAGGAATAATTGTTGAATTGGATTATATTCTTTCAATAACAGCAATAAAATATTTATTATTGTAAGTAAACCTTAAGAAAATATAATAAAAATAACTACAACAATAATAAATGAGACAGGTAATTTTGGAGTTTAAAGTTCTTTGCTGTCAATATGAAATGAATGTAATACCATAAACAATTTTTATTTTAAATTTGCTTGTATCTTTCACTTTTTATTTACAAGAATTTTGCATGACTGGTGTGTAGAATTCCTCTGTGCTCTTCCCCCAGCTTCCTTCTGCAACAACAGTACTATTATTATAGTATTAAAACCCAAACCAGAAAATTAATGTTACTTAAGTTTCACATCATATTCTAATATCACCAGTCGTTCCTATCCTGCCCCCCACTTTTTTAAATTAAATTCAGTTTTATTGAGATGTATTCACGTACCACACAGTCATCCATGGTGCACAGGTTCACAGTAGCATCATATAGTTCACAGTACCATGGTTCACTGCACCATCATATAGTTATGCATTCATCACCCCAATCTATTTTTGAACATTTTCCTTACACCAGAAAAAATCAAAATAAGAATAAAAAATAAAAGTAAAAAAAGAACACCCAAAGCATCCCCCCACCCCACCCTATTTTTAATTTACTTTTTGTCCCCATTTTTCTACTCATCCATCCATATACTGGACAAAGGGAGTGTGATCTGCAAGGTTTTCAGAATCACACTGTCACCCCTTGTAAACTACGTTGTTATACACTCATCTTCAAGAGTCAAGGCTACTGGGTTGCAGTTTGATAGTTCCAGGTATTTATTTCTAGCTATTCCAATATATTAAAACCTAAAGAGGGTTATCTATATAGTGCATAAGAAGGTCCACCAGAGTGACCTCTTGACTCCATTTGAAATCTCTCAGCCACCAAAGCTTCACTTCATTTCATTTTGCATCCCCCTTTTGGTCAAGATGTTCTCAATCCCAGGATGCCAGGTTCAGACTCATCCCCAGGAGTCATATCCTGCATTGCCAGGGAGATTTACACCCCTGGGAGTCACGTCCCATGTAGGGTGGAGGGCAGTGAGTTCATCTGTAGAGTTGGCTTAGCTAGAGAGAGAGGGCCACATCTGAGCAACAAAGAGACACCTCAGGAGGAGACTTTTAGGCCAAATTATAAGCAGATTTAGCCTTTCCTTTGCAGTAACAGGCTTCTTAAAGGCAAGTCCCATGATAGAGGGCTCGGCATATCAACCCGCCTGTCCTCCTTGTTTGTGAGAACATCAGCAACAATCCAGGTGAGGAAGTTCAACACTTCTGCATTTCCCCCCAGCTCCTCAGCATCCCACTTTTTGATCCATTAGATAATCCAGGATCTCATATGACATTCAGTTGTTATGTCTTTTTAGTTTTCTCCAATTTGGGACTGTTTCTCAGTATTCTGTGACTGACATGGTATTCAGTCTTTCAGGATACTAACCAATTATTTTATAAAATGTCCCTCTGTTTACAAAAGAGAGTGGTATATTGAAGTCTTCCACTATTATTTCTGAAACAGCTCTTACTGCTGTCAGTTTTGCTAATGTTTGCCTCATATACTTTGTAACTCCTTGGTTGAGTGCATAAAAATTTATGATTGTGATTTCTTCTTGGTGAATTGTTCCTTTTATTAATATATAGTGTCTTACCTTGTTTCTTATGACATATTTTCATTTAAAGTCTATTTTGTCCAATATTAGGATGACTACCCCTGCTTTCTTTCAGTTATATAACAGTGGAATATTTTTTTCTATCCTATCACTTTCAGTGAATTTGTTTCTAAGATGAGTCTCTTGTAAGCAACATATTGATGGATCATATTTTTAATCCATTCTGCCAGTTGTATCTTTTAAATGAGGAGTTTATTCACATTCA
Organism: Choloepus didactylus; assembly: GCF_015220235.1. Lineage (NCBI taxonomy): Eukaryota > Metazoa > Chordata > Mammalia > Pilosa > Megalonychidae > Choloepus > Choloepus didactylus. Next base: position 143,487,918 of record NC_051312.1, on the reverse strand, counting down.
AAGTTACTGTAAAGTCAGTACTTGAACCAACTGTCTTATCCTTTGGTTTTTATTTGTCAGATCTATATTTTCCCTCCCTCTTTTTTTATCCTTTAAATTATCTTTACTTATATTCTTCAATTCTGTGCCCTTCTCCAGGGCTTGCTCTCCTGTTTTGTTTTGTTTTTTTTTCTACCTACTGAGCTCTCTTTTGTATCTCTTGCATGGCTGGTCTCTTGTTAACAAATTCTCTCAGCATTTGTTTGTATTTGAAAATTTTAAAATCTCCCGTGTTTTTGAAGGTCAACTTTGCTGGATAAAGAATTCTTGGATGGCAGTTTTACTCTCTCAGAATCTTAAAAATGTAATGCTGCTGCCTTCTTACTTCCATGGCACCTGTTTAGTAGTCAGTACTTTGTCTCATGTCATTTCCCTTGTATGTAGTAAATCACTTCTCTCTTGTAGCTTTCAGGATTTTCTCCTTCTCTTCATCATTTGACAGTCTGATTAGTATGCATCTCAGAATTGGTCTGTTTGTATTTATTCTATTTGTTGTACATTGGGCTTCTTTGTTTTGCATTTTATGTCTTTTATAAGAGTTGGGAAGTTTTACACAACTATCTCCTCAAATACCCTTCCTAGCCCTTTACTCTACTTTTCCCCTTCTGGAACACCAATGATTCTTATATTTGTATGTTTCATATTGTCCATCATTTCCCTGAGATCCAGTTCAAATTTTTCCATCTTTTCATCATTTGTTCTTTCATGCATTCCCATTCATGTGCCTTATCCTCTTTTTCACATATTCTTTCTTTGCCTCTTCAAATCTTCTGTTCTGTGTCTCTAGTATATTTTTAATTTGATCTAACAGTATATTCTGTAGATACCATGTGCTTTTAGGTGGCCCACAAGATCCCTGCCTGCCATGCATCCATGGGCTACTGGGGTCAGGGAGAGCCTCCTGGTGCTTCTGCTTGGCACCCTGTCTTATTCCTGTCTCTCCACCCAGGCACACCACAGGCATCTTTAGAGGAAGAATAAAACCAGTGGCACATAGACCATCCCTCTCCTCTGATCATTACTATATCTGCTCTGATTATCTCTGTGTCCCCTCTCCTCCTGATGGGAGGGACCCAGTCCTCCCCAGAGCCAGGCTCCCCAGTGGCCTGCCTCAGAACTCAGGGTTAGGCACTGCTTGCTGCACCAAGATTTCTGTGTGAGGCCAACACAAGTCTGTTGGTTCCCAGGTTCCCCCATAGGAGCTCCCAGCTGTAGGGCTGAGAAGGGTTATCTTCCCAGCTGGTTGCTGAACTGGGAGTGTGGAAGTGCAGAGCTCTTCCTTCTCCCACCTTGGCCTGCATGTAGCTGTCAGCCCCAGTGGTGGTCATGATAGAATAAACTCACCCCATCCTTTCAGCCATAATTTCTCTGCTTTTTCATCCAGGTGCCCAATATATATTATAGAAGCCCTTTTCTGGCCACTTGTACCCTGGAACCACTGTCCCAGTTATTTTCTACCTTTTCTCTAGTTATTCCATGGGAGATAAATTTGCTGTGCCTCTCCTATTCTGCCATCTTCCCAGAAGTTCTTGGTCCTTTTCAATGAACATTGATGACAATCTCTGTAATTTATTATGAGAAGTACAGTTTGTGCAGATTTATACTTAAATTTGAAATATAATTTATTTCAGTTGCCTAGTATATATTGTTCATTATCCCAATGCTTTCTCTGGAAGGAAAAAATCTCCAACATTCTCTATTTTATATTTTCTGAAAGTAAAATCTTGCATAATAATTAATATACTCAAAATACTTAAATCAATCAGAATATTTCTATTATGGATTATCAGCAAATAAAAGTCTGACTAAAATGCCCCTTTAAGGTTAACCAAGGTAGAACCATAGTTTTGGAAATGTACACATTTTACAAACTTCTAATGCCATGGGGCAGTGAAGAAACATTGAACAGTCTTGAGTTAAGGAAAGACAGCTGTGTTTTCATAGCAGCAGTGTGGATGGCTGAATTAGAGTAAGTGTATAGGAAATTCTAGGGTAATTGTTAGAAGCCAATACAGTTCAGTAATCCAGGTCAGCAAAATAGAGGTGGTGGCTTTGGGAGTGGATGGAGAACATTACAGAGATAGACTCTATTGCTTAGCATATGAGACATGTAAAAAATATTCTGAAGGTTTTCAGGCAAAGAAACCTTAGTTTCCACAAATATCATTGAATCACTACTATTTACTCTTTACTGGACTTAGGACCAGGAGCAAAATAGCAATCAAAAGAGAAGTGGTCTTTGTCCTCACAGAGATTCTAATTATAGAGAAGCACAGAAATTAAAAGAAAAAGAATGTAGAGTGATGAGTGCTATGATGGAGTCTCTATTGGAAGTTATGGGAACATATCGTGACAGGTGACATTCATTGATTATTTACCATATGCAGTGCATTTTTCTAAGCACTTAACTTATATTAGCTCAATTACATATCAGGATCACATAATGAAAGAGAAGCTATTACTCCCACCCCTGTCTTACAAACTCTCTGAGGCAGAGAGGATTTAAGTGACTTTCTCAGGATATTAGAGTTAGTCACTATCAAGGTAAAAGTCAAACAGCTGCCCCCTAACTCCAGAGCCTAGATTCTTAACTAGGATAATGACACATAAGTGATGACCTCAGTTATGGAAATATTGTTTATGGACCCATAGGACATTGGGGTAGAACTTTTCAGTAGGTTTTTTTAGAAATAAAGCACAGAAGGTAAGGCATTAAAAATTATTTGGTGATATCATGAAAGAAGTCAGTTACTGTAATCCTTGAGAATTTTCTAATAAAGAAGTAAAGAAGCCTTAGCCAAAACCCATGTGAAAATTATCCTTAGGACATGGGAAGAAAGAAGGAAAGAAAACTACATGACAGATACCCTTTCAGTGATGAAGATAGTAGGGTTTGGGAGTTCCATTTTACCACTGTATTGGGGGATGCACAATCCCTAGAAAGAAGTGAAAACTGGAGGAAAATACTGCATCCCTAAGGAACTAAAGAGACCCCATCCTCTAGAGTTTCAATACAATCCCTTATTTCCCTATTACTCACAGAGTCTGTTCCCTGGAGAAGAGACTGAGCAAGTTTAAAACCCATTTATAACTAAGTGCATTATAGTATTAAAACAATATTAAATATTCTACCTTCTTGCTAAAGAATGCTCCTTTTTTCTCTGATGCTTGAGGGAGCCCATAGATAAAATTAGAAGATATCTGTAGCTCTGAATGATTTCCAAGGCATATTGGAAGTGAAGTCAGCCCTGCATCCCATTGGATTCAAAGGAACCAAATTCTCAGAGTTTCAGATTGCTCTTTGAGGAACACAGGTGTAAAAAAGAGGGATCAGGAAGCTCAGAGTTTCTGGCCCAAAGAGGGTGAGTTTCTGAATTCCATTTGTACACATCCTCCTTATTTTGAGTGGAAGTCTAACAATTAAGAAATGCTGCTTTGCCTCCCATTTTCTGCCCTCCTGACACACAGCTGAGTCAGGTAGAAGAATCTGAGGGGACAGCAGAGAAATTTCAGAGATGTAGAGCCCTCAGAGTTCCCATGTCTCAGTGTGTAGATTCCATCTCCAGGGAGGCAACTCTCCATTCTCTAGAAGTGGCTTTTACTCTTTGGCTTGGGGCAGCTACTGGAATTCTCCTGGATTCTGGTTCCTCAGTTTTGATCTTGAAATGATGTTCATGGTTCACAAATCAGTGACTAAACTGCATGAGAGGCAGCTCCAGTTTTCCAGGGCCTTTCCTCCAGTTTTATTGCTGAGGGGAGGGTTCATGTGAATGAAGAGATGATGAGTTGATGGAGAAGGATTCTCCCCCAGTTCATCATTCTTCTCTCTTTTCCCTTGTTTTTTCCAGCTGTTATGTTTTCCTATGACACTACTTGACTTCACACTGTGGGCATAAGTTCTAAGTGATTTTAGTATAACTAGCTTTAAGGACAAAAATAAAGGGAAGCTGGTGTCAGGGATAATGGAAGATTCTATGGGTCCAGGTTGGGCTAGTCTCAGACATTCCCATTATAGAGCTCACTCATGTGGGGGTAGATATTGTGGGAAGATCTGGGTTGTCCTCTAACATAATGCTTTTATCTTGTCCCCACAGATCCTTCATAACAGAATGGCTCTGGGAAATTACTCAGTTGTGACTGAATTCATACTGGTCGGTTTAACAGACCACCCAGATCTCCAAATCCCTCTGTTCTTCTTCTTCCTAGCAATATATATGGTCACTGTGCTGGGAAACTTGAGCTTGATAACTCTAATTGCTCTGAATTCTCACCTTCACACCCCAATGTACATTTTCCTCTTTAACCTGTCATTCACAGATCTCTGTTATTCTTCTGTTTTTACACCCAAAATGCTGATCAACTTCTTATCAAAGAAGAGTACTATCTCCTACCAGGGTTGCATGGTACAGCTCTACTTTTTTTGCTTTTTTGTTATTTCTGAGTGTTATGTCCTGACATCAATGGCCTATGATCGCTATGTGGCCATCTGTAATCCACTCTTGTATAACATTGAGGTGTCTTCTAAAGTATGTACTAACCTTATTTTTGGCTCATACTTTATTGCATTTTCTGGTGCTATGGCCCACACTGGATGCATGCTGAGACTGACCTTCTGTGATGCTAACACCATCAACCATTATTTCTGTGACATCCCCCCTATGCTCCAGCTCTCCTGCACGAGCACCTATGTCAGTGAGCTTGTGGTGTTCATTGTGGGAGGAATCAACATCATCGTGCCCAGTCTCACCATCTTTATCTCTTATGGTTTTATTCTCTGCAGCATCCTCCATATCAATTCCACTGAGGGCAGGTCCAAAGCCTTCAGCACCTGCAGTTCCCACATAATGGCTGTTTTATTGTTCTTTGGATCAACTGCATTTGTGTATCTCCAACCATCTTCTACCAGGTCTATGCATGAGGGTAAAATTTACTCTGTCTTTTATACCAATGTGGTTCCCATGATGAACCCCTTAGTCTACAGCTTGAGGAATAAAGATGTTAAACTGGCCATGAGAAAAAACCTTAGGTAGGAGAATATTTTGATCATAAATAGGGCCTCCTTTGCTGGTAATTCCTCCACAGGTAGTTCAATGTGTTTAGTTACTGTATATTTCATAGCAACTTTCTTATCCTATTCTTTATTTTCATTGTGAAGAAATTTGAGCCTTCTCTCAATAATTTATTGCCACTTTTGTTAAGGTAGGTCTTCTTTTCCTTACATTTGCCCAATTTATTTCCTTCTACCCTCTTTTCCTTTTAGGGAGTAACGTTAAGGAAGGACTTCATTGTATCTATTTTTTCATTGCCATTTTAACTTTCTTTTTTTCATCCTGTAATTTGATGAGTGGTTCTCCAAAGTATGAATAAAGTAACGCTATGGTGACATTGTATTATTATAGGAGTTAGGGACTCTGGTGCCAGTAGTAATGTGCTACAGGAGGCATGAGTCAAACACTATGCCTCCACTCCTTTCTTTCCCTTCTCCAATGAGCAGGTGTATGTCTCCTTCAAATGCCAGTCTATACAGAGAAAGAAGGTCCTATACAGACTATCAAAAATAACCCACACTTGCAAATGTAATTCTGTATACATTTTTTTTCAAAGAGATTTTTTTAATTTCCATATAAACAAATACACAATAGATGGTCAATATATATTTATTGCTGAGATAGGAAAGTGAAACCCAGAGAGGTAAATCCTTCATTTAAATTCACACAGCTTCTCAATGAAGAAGTCTAGAGCAAATTATAGGTTTCAGAATTCAAGACTATTGCTGTTTCTAGAATAATTTGCTTTTATTTTATTTTATTAACTTTTTTCTAATAAACATGAATGATGAGAATACCTTTCAATTTGAAATTGACTATGTCTTGTTCCAGGAGACTACATGAATTTCTCTCATGTGTTTAGCTCTTTTTGTGTGTGAAAACATTTTGATGGTTCCTTTTGTGGGAAAGAGGCGGTTTGTAGGGTTAGTATAGTTGATAGATGATCGGCTTAAATACAAAACTGATATATGCAAAATAAAATAAAATGAATTTGGAATGTTTGCCAGTGTTTGTATTTTATAGTATATGGGAATGGAAGTGAGAGTAGATCAGTGATATGTTATTATGCTGGGATCCAATGAGACAAATTGTCAATAGTAAGAGGTCCTTGGTTGGGATGGTCAGTAAGGGTTTAGAAACTGCATTTCATCCTGAATTTTGACTGGTGTCATAGCATGTTGTCATTATCCCCCAGTGTACATAAAGCAGCAAGATAACTTACACTTTGCAATGACTACACATCATTAATAGTGTTTTGGGGAACAAAGGAGGACAAGCTCTGGTCACATTTGTGGGGAAGCAGGTAGAACAATGAGAGGAGATAAATAGTGAATGGGAAACGGTAGACGAAACTCAGTTAGAATTTAGAATATAAAGAGATGGGAAAATGAAACCCCATGCCCCTCCTGCCCTCTTCCTTAAGGAAGACCCTAGAAATATCATGGTGATCAAGGACTTCTCTGTGTAGATTGATGGTTTTGTTATTTGATATTCAGGAAAAGTAAAGCCAGTAGGGCTGGAGGAACTGGTAACAATTAAATCGCATCTGTTTTTGTTGGCTTCCATGTGTTACACCATTGTTGGTCTTATAAGCATAGGGAATTTGGATTCACACAGAAGAATCCTAAGTCTGTCAAGGACATAAACCAGATGAAGTCAGAAAATAAGGTAGAGAGCCACGTGTAAGAGGTAGAGATACAAGATGTGGAAGCCAGGATTGCCATGAAGCAACAGCAGTATTCTATAGACTCTAGAAGAAAGCATGGCCTGTTGAGACCTTGATTTTGGACTTCTAGCTTCCCAAACCATGAAACAATAAATTCTTGTTTTATAAGCCAACCCATCATCTGGTATCTTTCATAGCAGCCCTGGCAGACCAAGACATGGTCTATCAAGTGACAAGTCAGATGATTTTAATTTATCTAAAATAATTATTTTACCATTTATCTGATGTCCACTCAAGATTGTGAGTTTTATCCTTGATGATTTGCATTTTTGTTTTCTAGATGTGCACCTTTGCTAATTCCTTCTCTTTTGGTTTAAATGCTCATTCAAGCCCCATTTCGTGACTCCATTGTCAGCCTCTTTGATTTTCACTTCAGTTCCATATATATAAAAAGTTCACCTAGGTTGAAGTTTCTTTATATTTTTTTTCCATGAAGTTTCTTTTGATAATATTATTTACCACTTGATAAAAGTGTCTAGATAAGTAAATAAATACCTGTGCTGTTTGGGATCTTCTATATATGGCAGAGGCACAGTGCGGTAGTCCTAATATGGACAAATTTGATGCATTATCTAGCCCCTGAGGTAGAGTTAATTCTGCAGCCCATCCCCTCAGAATGTGAGTCAGGTAGTATAGAAACAATCTCATCTTATCAATATCATTACTGGTATTGACAGTAGGATTCAATGAAATGTCTTTCTTACAAACTGTGCATGTAGGTTAAAGTACAATCAAATTCTCAGATCTTGTCCTGTCCTTTGTTCTATTTTTCATAACCCCCTCCTTTTGTCATTCTGACTGTTCTTGTTCTCTTTTGAGAATGGCCAAACTGTTCCACATGCTGTCCAACCTCCCAGGGTTTCAATACTGAAGAGGTCATTTATTACTCCATATCTTATTGCCAAAATAGCATTAACACAGGATAATTTGAGGAGTAATAACATATATCTCAGGAGAAATTACATATCATGCTATAATAAAGGGAGGCAGTTTATATTATAAAAATTGCATTCTTTACTATACAAATGGCATCAAATATCTTGCAAATTAGCATATATTTCTTATTGTGAATTTTGTTTGTCACACAAAGAAAAATACTGTGCATTAAGTCAGATGAAAATTTTTATCCATTTCTATTTTCCATGAGGTTTATCATAAAAAGAGGTGCATATTAATGATAATAAATGATGTTCCTAGAAACACTGGTGTACTTAATCAATAAGGTAATAAATGTCTGTAGGATAGAGGCTATGGTTCCTTATTTCTCCAAAGCTTCTACTGCTTTATATGTATTCAGAATATCACCCTTTCTGTGTGGACAAGGAAAAGTAGTTGAATTGGATTTTTTTGTTTCAATGACAGAAATAAAATATTTATTATTAGAAATAATATTTGATAAAATATAATAATAAAAAATATTAAGGCAAGTAATTTGAGAATTTGATGTTTTTGTACTGTCCAATGTCACCAAAATAATGCCATTTGTAATTCTTATTTTAATTTGTTTTTTAATACTTTTTATTTATGAAATATTTTGCAAATACAGTGTGCAGAATGCCTCTATGCTCTTCCGTCACTTTATTAGTAACCACAGTACCGTTATCCTGACAGAAATTTAATGTTTAAAATTCAGTGCTCATACAAATATAAACAATTGTAATAATTATGTCCTTTTTTTTTTTAATCCATGAGACAATCCAGGTTCATCCTTTGCATTTAGTTCTATGTCTTTTTAGTTTTCTTCAATTTCAGACAGTTCATCAGTTTTCTTTGTTCTGCATGACATTCACTCCCTCTGTTATTGTCACAGGCAGCTTTTCTTTATTAGAGAAGTTCTGGGTTTACAGAACAATCATGCATAAAATACAGAATACACATATGCCATGCTATTATTAAAGCTTGTATTGATGTAGTACATTTGTTATAATTGATGTCATGATTTTATAATTGTACTATTAATGAAGTACATGGTTTAACTTAGGATTCACTGTATATATAGTACAATTCCATCGATTTTTAATATTTTTATTCTCTTACCATATATTCAACCTAATATTTCTCCTTTAAACAACCTGTTTCTCATCACCCAAACTAAAAACAAATTGCTTTATCTTGCCTTGCATCTTCTATCACAAAGAAGGTCGCAGAAGTTGATGGAACTCTTGGTTGTGGAGGCAAACTATTCCATTCTCAGGAATACTGCTCTCAGCCATACACTGGGTGACGTGGATATATGCCTGTATTGAGTGGGTCTCTGAGCAGGAAAGGGCTTTGCAGCAGGCAGCTCTGCAGCCCTGCCCTTGGGCCATATAATCCAATGGGTTTTAATTGTTGAAGTTGTCAGTGATGGGAAAACGTTCAGTGTTGAGTTCATGAGAATCTCCCCATCAGGACCCAATTAAAAATTAGCTTTTTCATTGTTATGGTGCTTTGAGAGATTTAAGAGTTTTGATCATCAGACACCAATTCAGCACATTTCTTGAACTGTCCATTAAGAACTGGGATTATCAGACCTCTAATTCCTGAGTCATATGGGACCCATGGAGGAAAATTGCCCATTAAGATTCTTTCCCAACAAACCAGAGGGCATCAGCAGGCCGCGTGAGTGAGTGTCACAGACCACCATGTCGTCCAACGTTCTTCCACCAGCACTGCTTCCCACGCACATTCCTATGGCCACGTCTGTGTTCACTGTGGCCAGAAGAACGAGAAGGAGATATCCTGAGCTAGGCTTATGCATGGGTTTGCTGTGTGTGGGTACAAGATGAAAAGGTATTCAAGGAAGTCTTTGAAAGGCAGTACAGAGGGAAAAATCCTCCTGATAGATGGTACAGTGAATGTGATACCTGGTTATTTACTCTTTGTAGTAGAAGATGTGGCCTGATAGGAGAATCTACAATTCTTCACCTTGGCCAATACAGTGGCCAATGTCAGGGTCTGGAATCAAATGGTTTAGAATATCAAGGGCACAGTTGTGTCAGATAGACACATGTGGATGGACATATTATGTTGTGCCTGAAGTCTGAAGACTTTACTGTCACCTGTAACACCCATCAGAAATTAATCACTATAGAAGAGGCACTAAAACCAAGTGGATAAAATGGGGCTTAGCCAGTTGTCAAAAGCCAGTCCTCATCACCAGCAATGCAGAACTGATGCTATGTGCACATGAACGATGTTTTCATGGTGTCAAAGGTGGAGGCTACCCATGGGCCCAGCAGCATGGCCTCTCACTTTCCTAGGCTGAAACAGTTTGCACTGCCACTGAATGTCCAAAATGCCAGTGACGAAGACCAACACTGAGGGCCCAACATGCCATTATTCCACCAGAACTCCAGCCAATACTTGGTTGCAAGTTGACTGCATTGGAATCTTATATCCTGGAAAGGTCAGTAGTTCTCTGAAACAATTACATTGGGCCCTTTCCTATGTAACTACTTACAACTGCACTAAAACAGGAGGGGTGACAAAAGTTGTGGACATCATAAAGTTGTAAATATTTCTAGAAAATTTTAGGGTTCTTTCCTGATGGTTATTGTTCTTTTCCTAATGGTTAGTGTTCTGTATTTTGGGCCTTAATCGATAATGTAAGTGAATAACATATTGCAGTAGTGTTCTTTCTGCATGTAGAAATGTTCCTTGGAAGACATAATCCCTTGGAGTTGTAGTTAGTGTATCTGTAATTTTTATGCTTATCAAAATGCATCATGTGTTTTGAAAAGTTTTAAAATATTCTCATATAATACAGTGTTAGAGTAAAATAATGACAGGTAAGAATGTTACTTAAATATGATTAAATTATTACTGTGAGATCAATCATGTGATATAGATATTTGTTATAATACTCATCACACAGTCATAATTTTGTTGAAAACACTTATTCCCTAAGCAGAAACTGAATGGCTACTATCTACTTCTATCCTTGATATGCCTGGTAAATAGCTCAAAATTGTTTTTTATTCCACTCTAAAGCACATATTTTTAAATGTTCAAGTTTTAATAAGGCATAAAAGATGGTATATAACATCTATGTCTATAAATCCTTGGTACTTAAGAAAAATAAAATGTGTCTTGTAGGCATGGCACACATCTTGTGTTCCAAATACTATAACCTCATCACCAGCACACCCTGGTGAGGTGTGGGTCAGGCAACCACCTGGCTCACTTCACTAAAGTCACCAGGCTCCAAAGTAGAAGATCGAACATATATTTCTCTATTACATGGAAAACATAATCGCTCTTTTAATTAAAATCACATTTTATGATATTTGTCATTAAAATTGCTTAAATTCAAACCTAGTGTTTTCAAAATTCTTATAAGAAAATTGGGTGTGAAATATTTTCAAAACGTTTATTTTATAGCTACTTAATATTTGGAAGTTTTGCATCTGTAAATAGGTGAATTCCTTAAAGACATGGATATTGTCATGTATATCTGTCTTATCCTTTTTTTATGCCAGCTCCATGAAATCAAATGAAATTGGAAATCTTTGTTTTATTGACATTCACCCCCTTTGTGTTAGTCAGGATTCTCTAGGGAAACAAACAGCAGAAGATATCTGTAAATAGCATGAGACTTTATAAAGGTGTCTCACGCATTTGTGGGGATGCGTGAGTCCATGTATTCAGCAGACACATGAGAAGGGGCTGTACCAATTGTGGACAAGTGCCCACAGGGCTGTGGAGGGCTGTGCATTTCAAGTGCCCAAGGAGCACAGTGCACAGCTTCAGGTGCTACCGTTTGTGTTGGTAGGAAGCCAGGCAGGGAATACTAATGGTCACTGTTCCAAGCAGAAGCCCCCTGTTCCGAGTAAGGTGAGGGGCTGTGTAATAACAGCCTTCCACCAAACTGTGAGGGTACAATAAACAAAGAATGACTTGGACAAGTCCAGCTTGGCAAGTAAGGTAGAGCATTTATTGGGGGCTTACGTGGAGTCCTCATCCTTGGCTGCAGGAGGACAGATAGCAATTCCTTGCCATGATGGTCCGCATTGATGAGAAAGGAAGTCAGGGTTTTATAGTGGACATAGACAAAGAACATAGAAGGCTTGGAACCAAGAGACTACATGCACAAGATTGCTAACAAAGTTAACTGTTTCTTAACATTTGTCTCTCTGGGTGCAACGTCCCATGAAGTGAAACTTGGAGAAAGATACTGAAGACATAGAACTGGGAGAGGATGTGCAGGGATGCACATAGTTACTGTCAAAGTTGGAAGAGTTGGGGGATATTGGAAAATGCAGAAACATTATTATGTTACACCTCCATCTCTGTCTCCCCAGACCAGGCACTTCTGTCCATTTCTAGATGATGTGTCTTTGTAGTGGGACCTAAACTGCTGCCCTGTGACTGACTGCTCTAACAGTGCACAAGCTGTCTGCATTAGGGCTTCTTTGTGATTTTGAACTATTTGAAATTACAAAGGAAATTAGGTTCCAAATTGCTTCAATATTAAATTTGTCAATGAAAGAAAAGGGCTTAAATTATTTAAATATCATTTCAATGGCTGTAACATTTTGCATGGTTTTAAAAATGATTTTAAGCTCTGCATTCAATATTTATTACTGTTAGTGATTGTAAATAAATTGTGGTTATGATTATTAGGAACTCCTGATTAGCAATTGCAAGTAATTAATTCACAAAACCTGATAGGTTCCAGAAGCAAGCACAAATTTTCATTAAGAATTATGAAGATGTTTTCTTTGAAATATTATCTGAGAGAAAATAATCACAATTCTGTTTTCAGTCATGATGGATAATTTTGAGTTTTGAATACCACAGTAATATACCACAGTAATATGCCTTGGGCACATCAAACTTAACATATATATTGAAAAGTTCCCAAATCATACATGTACATTTTAATAACTAAAGCAAAAATTAATGTAATCTCCACCCAGGTTATAAACTAATTTATTGTTGGAATACTTCATTGAGTATTTAGCTGTTTGTTATTGGTGGTGGTGGTGTTTTCAGTGGGGATTTAGGTCTTGATCACCTAGCCAAACAATAGCAGTTAGGTAAGTTATTAAGTAGCTTATGCATCAAATTTGGCCCTAAATTAGGGTAAGTAAGCTAGGTGCACTCACTGTATGTATAGTTTAACTTTGGTGATTGTCTTCACAAATGGAGAAGTATTTGAATAAACAGATTATTTAATGTTTAAAAAGTGAGATCCTACATATTAGTTTTGTTAGCTTTTCCAGATTTGCTACCATTAAATATTTCAGCTTTTTCAAGTAGTTAAAGGGGGAAATATTAATTTGTATATATGTTACTAGAATAAGAATTGAAAAAACAAAACAAAGGACTGTACAACACAAACTGGGAACCATAATGTAAACCCTGGAGTATATTTAATAGTACAATTATCACAATATTCTATCAATTGTCACATATATACCACACAAATGCAAGCTGTTAATAATGAAGGAGGGTGTATGGGAACTCTGTATTTTCTGCATGATTTTTCTGTAAGTTTATAACTTCTCTAATTAAAAAACAAATATTTGATAGACTTATTTTAACATATCATGGAATTATTTAAATAATGTACCCAACATCCTGTGGGAGAAAATACCTAGATGTAATTATATACCTATGTATATAATCTTTACTGAACTTCCTCATGTCCTTTGAATGTGCCTCTCTTTGATTTCTTTACCTGAACCCAGAATATAATGTTAACCAGTTTTGTATCTCAAGGACCCTACTTTTAATATTATTTTTCAGGGTATAAAAGATTTTTCACACTGGATTTTCAAAGAAAACTTTGGAGAAATAAGGAAAAACAAAGAAAATATAAACAACATAAAATAAGTTTATAAAATTTAGGTTTTTCTCTCCTTTTCCTCTCCATCTCCTGAATGACTCGTACAGCTTTGAATGCAATAAGATGGATTCTTTTCTTCTCAGCTTCTCTCCACATGGTTCTCCATCTCTCTGCTTTGAGCTGGTTCCGTCTTATTTGCCTAGAATTAATCCGTTAAGTCTTCTCAGCTTGTGTATTTAGTGACATACTCAGTTATCCCTCTCTTCTAAACTGAAATTTTCCTGTTTCTCAAGTGACCACCCATTGGCACTGTGGAGCTGGTGCACTGTGCCGGTGAAGTGGGGATCAGCGTGACATGTAACCTAGTGTCTAATAAAGTCATGACAATTTGTGGGTTTGAGGCCCTCAAAATAACATAGGCTTGGCGAATAGGTACTCCTCATTGGTGGTGGTGCCTGGGGATGGCTGTGGGACCCTAATACAAGAACAGGTCCTGCCACTGTTGAGGATCTGGAGATTGTTTGTCCCAGTGGGTGGAGTGGTGTGCCAGTTAGCATGTGGGAGTGTCTGTAGGAACCCAGGGACTTGCCACCCTGATTGAGCCGTGGGCAGCACAGGTCCTGGATGGGCAAGAATGGAGCCTTTCTGCTGAGTGGTTCCTGGCTGGGAGGGCAGGCTGTTGCTTTGAACAACTAATGGATGTTTGTGTTCTGTATTTTTCAGGGTCATGAGTACCTGTTAGACATGATTTACTCTGAGGGCTGTTGCCACCAGGGCTAACAGATTTGGCTTGACTGTGGCAAAGGCTCCCCTTAAATACAATTGTAAGGCATGGGGGCCTGAGTGGCTTGTTTGGGACTCGTCTGTCCATTGCTGTCTGACCCTTTAGTGTGTCTTCTGTGTAGACCCTTTGGAGCAGGTCATGCGGCCTCTCTAGCCCTTCTTCAGTGGGGCACTAGCCACAGGCGGCTCTGAGGTGAGTAAGCTCCTGTAGGGACAGGCCATGCCCCAGGCCATAATCAGCCATTTTAACAAGGGGCAGGAACAGTTTATATCTGCTCTCTGTGCCTGTAGGGCCACGACTTGACTTTGTTTTTGGATCATCCTGACGGGGTCTTTAAGTAATGAACCGATTTTACCCTTTCTGGAGTTAGCTGTCAGCTGTGGCATCTTTTGGCCCGTGGGTAGCAGAGGCGCCTCCTCAGGGTCACGTGGCACAGCCGGCGGCGCCCTTTTTATTTGGTCCTTGCTGCAGGTCTCTGTGCAGGCCTGGAATGATTGTCTGCCTCGGGGCGGACTTTATCTTGTATTTCCGTGGTATCCCGGACACGCTCCTCCTCTGAGCTGGCGGTGGCGGTGGCGGCTGCTTCTCTCCCTCACACCGGGTGTGACCCGCGGCGCCTGTGGTGTAGCCGGTGGCGACCCGGGGCCCTCAGGTCATCCTTCCACCGCCCCCAGGACTCAGCGCCGCCACCTGAAGGTGAGCCCGTGGGACTCGGGCGTGTTGTTCGGGCCCAGCTAGAAGCACCCGGTAAGCACCACAGGGTTGGGGCACCCCTTTAGGATCCCCTCGGGTTTATGGGGGTGCGCGGAAGGACCAGGCGGGGTTTGCGGCAATGTGCCCTTTGGTGATTCTGTGGACTTTGCTGTGAAGTTAGTTCAGGGGTCTGTCGGGGGAGGGGATTCTTTTAACTCCCTCGATGGCGGACAGCGGTATATACGCTTTTTAAAGATCATTTTTTACCTTAGCTTATTGGTTAAGGGCCTCATGGTGCCCCGACCCTTGTGGGGAGGAGCTCCTCTGGCCCAGCAGCGGCTGGAAACTCATCGACATAAGTTGGATCCCGAAGCCAGGGGTGTCTGTACTGTCCTCCTGGCAGTCTGTCTGTCCTACTGGGGCGATGGAGCAGTCTTAAGAATAATTTTGGCATTGCGTGGTGGCAATTTTCGCAGCAGGGACACATACGTAATGCACACAGAGGGAGGCAAAGTAGCAGAAAGTAAAACGACACCCTCCAGACCCACTGAGGGCGCTCACAGGGCTTTCCCATCCTGCGGGTTGAGGAGGGTCGGTCCCCAGTCACTGTCCCCAGATTGTCTCCTAGGCGTGGGGGCCAGTTCTCATCTGACATGCTGATCTCATGCTTAGCGCCTCTTGTCGTATTCGGGGATTTGAGTCAGAGAGTCCCCAGGGACATTTACCCCTTGGCTCAGTCTACATCAAAGATAAGACTCAGACACCGTCTGATATTTTAACAACTTTATTTAGACAGCGCTCTTGCAAAAATAACAGCAAGAACTTAGTATCTGGGCACTTTAGAGTCTGGGAGTCATGCAAATGAGTGACTGAAAGGGTCTGTGTCCAGAGAGGACTTTCAAAATTGGGGATGCCTTTCCCTTCTGTCACAACTATATTTAGTCTGGGTCAATTATCTGGTACTTGTTTTAGAAAAAAACAAAACTATAAACTCTTCTTATAAAAATAAGCCTTTTTTCCTGGGTTATTACTGATGTTCTTGCAAGCATTGAGGACTACCATTTTGGTAGGTGGAGCCCTTAATCTTCGGACTTGCCCTTATGAAGCTTCTTACTGCAAAGGAGAGGCTAAGCCTACTTACAGTGGTGCCTAAGAGTCTCCCCCAGAGAACCTCTTGTTACTCAAATGTGGCCTTTCTCTCTAAGCTCACTCAGCAGGAAATCCACTGCCCCCCCCCCCCCAATGTGGGACATAACTCCCAGGATTGTAAATCTCCATGGCAATGCCAGACATGGCTCTTGGGGATGAGCCTGAACCAACAAAGTGGGATTGAGAAAAGTCTTCTGACCAAAAGGGGGAAGCAAAATGAAACAAAATAAAGTTTCAGTGGCTGTGAGACTTCAAATGGGGTCCAGAGGTCACTCTGGAGAGCATTCTTATGCACTATATAGATATCCCTTTTCAATTTTTAATGTGTTGGAATAGCTAGAAGGAAATACCTGAAACTGTTGAACTGTAACCCAGTAACCTTGATTCTTAAAGATGATTGTGTTAACTGTGTAGCTTACATGGAGTGACTTTGTAATTGTGAAAAACTAGTGGCTCACACTCCCTTTACCAATGTATGGACAGATGAGTAGAAAAATGGGGACAAAGATGAAATGAAAAATAGGGTGTGATGTGGGGATGGAATGTTTTGGGTGTTCTTTTATACTTTTATTTTTATTTTATAATTTTTTGGAGTAAAATGCTTAGAAATTGTGGTGATAAATGCACAACCATATGATGGTACTGTGAAGAATTGATTGTATACAATAGATGATTGTATGCTATGTGAATCTGTCTCAATAAAAGTGAATAAAAATATCTCCAAAAAATAATCCTTTTTAAAATTTAAAAAATTACATCTATGTTAAAGTAGATCTAACTAGTAAAATCTCCTGGCTAAGGTTACAGCCCACTGTTAGGTGACATATGGTGTCAGCCTTAGGAGACACTTTATTGGGCCTTTTAGCTTCTATTAATTTTATAGCCATAATGATTCCTTAAATATACCCCTGCTATTAAATAAAGCCTACAGATTGATGCTTGGCCATTACTGTTGATGAAAGAAACACAAGCGCATGGTAATAATTGGTGGATCTTACGGGTATAGCAAGCTTAGATTGGAAGAAATGATTGTGATTCATCTGATTGTGTCTCTTCTGCATTCCCTTTGTGTTTTCCTCAGAAACACTGGCTTTCTCCAAGTTGTGGAAATGAATTTAATAAGTGTCAGAATTCTTTTATGGATTCATTGAAGTCCTAAGCTACATAAAACTGCTCCAGCTAACCTGGTATTATGCCTCTAATGGCAGCATTGAAGGGTGTGGATTTCCCCTGTGATGTCAATTTTAGAGTTTGGAAATGGATTCCCAGAAAGAAACACAATAATTTTCCATAATATTTTTCATTGAACAGTTCAGAATAAGGGATTTTAAAATTTTTACTTTGAATATTTATAGTAAAATTTATAAATCTTTAAGTATACACTTTGATGGCTTTTTATAAGTATGTACACATCCAGTTTGTACTACAAACACAATATAGGCTATTTCCATCATAGCAAAAAGTTTCCTCTTGCCTTTGTGTAATCCTCATAACCAACCTTTAGACAACATTGCTTTAACTTCTATCACTATGATTCATTTTTGTCTGTTTTAGAACTTCATAAAAATGGAATCATAGAATATATGCTCTTTCATGTTTGATTTTTTTCATTCATTGTGATAGATTAGATTCCATTTTGTTGCATGTCTTATTAGTTTAGCTTTATTATTGCTTAGTAAAATTCTTTTGTATGAATATATGAATATACTACAATTTATTTAACCATTCTCTAATTGATGGGCATTGGGTTTAAGTTCAGGTTTTGGACATAATATGCTGCTAAGTCATTTTGGATTTCTATGTATTAATTTTCTTTGGAAATATCTAGGTGCTGAAATGCTAAATTATATGGTAAGTATTTTTTAACTATATAAAAAACTTCTATACTATTTCCCATGTTATTTCCTATTCTACATTTCCACAATTAGTATAGGTAACTTAAAATTGTTTTATATCTTCACAAACATTGTATTCTCACATTTTCTAATTTTAGCTAATTCTCACAGATGTGAAATGTGAAGTAGAAATTCAGTGTATGTGTGTTTAAATTTTGTTTTGTAAAGATATAATTTAAATAGAGTAAAATTAACAATTTTTAGTTTAGAGTTCTCTAAGTTTTGTCAAACACATGTATTAGAGAAAACACACCTAAAACAAGATGGTCCTTCAGTCTCTCTATAGTTACACCCTTTTCCCACCCCCAGGCAGTGGGAGCCACTGATATGGTTTCTTTTCATGTAGTTTTCCCTTTTCTAGAATGTCATTTACAATGAAGCTTAAAGTATATAGTTGTTTGGTTTGACTATTTGTCTTAGCATAATGAATCTGAAATTCATCCACGTCATTTCACGCATCTATGATTCATCCCCTGTAGTCTGTTTAGGATTAATGGAAAGGATGTACTACAATTTATTTATCCATTAATCAGCTGAAGAATGATAAATGAACTCTAGGTATGATTTTACAATTTTTATGTGAAAATACACTTTTACTTACATAATTACCTTGGAGTGGAACAACTATATAAGAACCTGCCAAATTCTTTCCAAACTAGCTGTACCATTTTGCATTTCCACTGGTAATGCAGGAAAATTCCGTTTGCTCCACATCCTTACCACCACTAAGTAGAGTCAGTTTTACTTTATTTTAGTTTCAAATTTTGGCCCCTCTAATAGTTTTGTGATGGCATCCCAATGTGCTTTTAATTTGTATTTTTCTAATGAAAAATGATGTTGAGCATCTTTTCACATGTTTATTTGAGAGTCTATATCTTTTTTGTTAAGTGATTGTTTCACATATGTTAGGTCATTTATTTTTTGGGTTGTTTGCCCTCTTATAGTTAAGTTTGAAGTGTTCATCCTATATTTTGGATACAAATTACTTATTAGATATATGATTTCAAATATTTTTCTGATCTGTGGCTTTTATTTTCCTCTCCTTTACCAGTGTCTGTATCAGAGAAATAGGCTTTTATTTTGCTAATATCTAGATTAATATTTTTTTGTTTGTTTTATGGATTGTGCTTCTGGTAACTCATATTTAAAATCTTTTCTAAATCCTATGTCACAAAGATTTTCCCTTTGTTCTCTTCCAAATGTCTTATAAATTAAAGTTTTACATTTATTCCTTTTTTATTTATGTATTATTAGAGACGTTGCAGGTTTATAGAAATATCATGCAGTAATGATAGAGATCCCATATACCCGTCCCACAACATGTCCCTGTTATTAAAACTTGGCACTCTTGTGTTACCTTTATTACAATTTGTGAAACAACATTATTCACCTATTAACTATAGCTCATAGTTTACATTAGAGTTCACTGTTTCTGTTGTAAAATCTATGAATTTTTTAAAATTTGTTTTCTGGTAACATATACACAATTTCTCTTTTAACTGCTTTTGAATAAACAATTCAGTGGTGTCAATTACATTCATAATGTTGTGCTACCATCACCACCATCCATTATTAAAACTTTACCATCACCGCAAATAGAAAGCTTACCTCAACCCTGATTCCCGATAATCTGTATTGTAGTTTCTGACTCTGTGAATTTGCTTATTCTAATTATTTCATATAAGTGAGATCATAGAATGCCTTCATTTTGTATCTGTCTTATTTCACTCCATGTGATGTTTTCAAGGTTCATCCATGTCACACGAATCAATTTTGATTCCTTTTTATCCCTGATTATATTCCATTGCATGTATATATACCACATTTTGTGTGTGTGTGTTTATCATTTTATCTGTTGATTGACATTTGGGCTTCTTCCAGCTTTTAGCTTTTGCTACGAACACTGTTTGAGTCGCTGCTTTTTGTTCTTTGGGGTGTATGGCTAGAAGTGGTACTGCTGAGTCATTCGGTAATTCTGTACTTAACTTCCTGAGGAACTGCCAAACTATTGTCCCAGTGATTGCAACATTTTGCATTCTCAGTGACAATTAACAGGTGTTCCCATCTCCACTGGCATTCTCTGCAACACTTTTTTGTTTTCCCCCCATTTTTAAAATAGTGTCCTTTCTAGTGGGTATGGAATGGTATATCATTGTGGTTTTCCCTAATCGTTAATGGTGTTGAACATCTTTTTGTGTGCTTACTGGCCATCTGTATATCTTCTTTGGAGAAATGTCTATTCAAGTTTTTTGCCCATTTTATAATTGGGTTATTTGTCTTTTTGTTGTTGAGTCATAGGATTTCTTTATATATTCAGGATATTAAATCTTTGTAGGATATGTGGTTTCCAAATATTTTATCCCATTCTGTACGTTTTCTTTTTACTTTCATGAAGAAGTATTTTAATGTGCAAAAGGTTTAAATTTTTATAAGGTTCCATTAACCTATGTTTTGTTGTTTTTCATGCTATTAGTGTAAAGTGTAAGATATCGTTTCCTAATACAATGTCCTGAAGATGCTTCCCAAAATTTTCTTTTAGGAGTTTTACAGTTTTGGTTCTCATCTTTAGGTCTTAGACTATTTTGAATTGAGTTTTGTATATTGTGTAGGAAGAGGTCCATCTTCCTTCTTTTGCATAGGAATATGTGGTTTTCCTAACAGAATTTGTTTGAAGAAGCTATTCATTCCCCATTAACTGGACTTGGTACCTTTGTCAAAAGTCAGTTGACAATAGATGTAAGGGTTTATTTACCAACTCTGAATAAAATTCCGTTAGTGTATGTGTCATTTTTGTTTATGGTTTTAGATAAAGATGGATGTGGTTGTTTTTGTTGTTTTCTTTTCCTTCTTGTCCCTCTTCAACTCCCCCTCCTCCTCTTCTGCCTCTTGCTCTTCTTTCTTCTTGTTTTTATAGCTGTTTACTTATTCCAGCCTCACTGTTTTAGATGAATGTAATCTCTCTACTTTGTCTTTGTACTGTTGCCCAAATTTATTGACTGTATTTGTGGGTTCATTAGTGGACTCTGTATTCTGTTCTATCAATCTATCTATCTTTGGCCAGTACCATGCTATACTGATTATTGTAGCATTATATTAAGTCTTGCAACCAGGTGGTATGAGTACCCTAACTTTTTTCTTTTGGAGAATTGTTCCTTTGGCTTTTCATGTAAATTTGATAATCAGCTTTCTACAAACTACTCTCTGAGTATTTTAATGTAATTGTGTGGGAGGGGTGTATCAATTAGGATGGACCTCTTAACAATAGAGAATATTCCAATCCCTATCCATAATTCATCTTCCTATTTATGTGTTTTTTCATTTCATGCACTAGTGTTTTGTGATCAGGGCTTGCATATATTTTATTGGATTTATAGCTCAGTTTTCATATTTGTGGTGCTATTTTAATGGCACTGCTTTTAAAATGTTTAATTTCCAATTTTTCTTTACTCATATATAGAAATATCATTGACATTATATTCTGTACCTTTGGTATACTCATTTATTTAGTAAGATTTTTGATTGTATTTTTTGATATTTTCTGAAAGATAATCATTTCATTTGCTAGTGGATATAATCTTATTTGTTCTTTTATAATCTGTATGCCAGGTATTTCTTTTTCTTGCTTTATTACGTTATGTATGAGTACTGGCAAAAAGCTAAATATGAGTGCTTGGAGTAGAAATCCTTACATTGTTTTTGAATAAGGGTTTAAGGATTCAGTATTTCAACTGTGTGTCACATTATCTGTATATATTTTGTAGATTCTTTTTATTAGGTGTGTAATAGTGATTTATATTCAGAAATTAAGCCAGTTTTTCATCTTGAGATATTTCATACTTATTGTGATGTATTGCTTTTTAATGTTACTAGCAGATTCAATTTGCTAAAACTTTGGCTTTTTGAATTTACATTAATGAAGGGCTGGTCTCAGTTTTCCTCTCTTGTAAATGCATTGTCTGTTTTTGGTATGAGGATAATGCATGTCTCAGAAGTAATCAGGATGTTTTCTCTCCTTTTTAATTTTTTTTTTGAAGGAGTGTGTGTAGAATTGGCATTATTTCTTCTATAATTGGTTTGTAGATTCAAGTAATATTCTCTTGCCCTTGAGTTTTCTTTCCGAGAAGATTATTAATGGAAGATTCATTTTCGTTAATACATCTATTGCCATCCTAATTACATGTTTCTTCATAAGTTTGCTTTGGCTGTTTGTGTCTTTCAAATGTTCATTCATGTCATTGGTTGATAGGATTATTAGCATACATCTTTCATAATATTCCCTTATTTTCCTTTTAATTTTGTAGTATCTGTAGCTGTGTCCTCTCATATTTCTGATAGTGATAGTTTTGTCTTTTGTCTTTTATGTCTGATCAGTGTGACTAGAAGATAATCACTTCTTTTGATCTTAAAAACATAGCTTTTAGATTAATTGACTTTATATAATGTTTATTTGTTTCCTATTTTGTTATCTTCTCTTGTCTTCAATATTATTTCATTTTTTGTCTGCTTAATTTGGGTTTAACTTGCCTTTCCTGTTATAGTTTCATAAGATGAAAGCTTAAGTATTTTATTTGAGACCTCTCTTCTTTTCCAATATAGGTACTTAAGTGCCATAAATATCCCTGTAAGCACTGAAATATTACACATTTTTATTATAGGTTGTATTTACAGCTTCATTGATTTCAAAATACTTTCATATTCTCACTTTTTATTTAATCCTTTTATAAAGAGGTTGCTTTTATTATTTTTTGATAAATCCATTGAGATGTAATTCACATACCATACAGTCCACACATTTAAAATTTATAACCCCATGATTTATAATGTATTCACAGAGGTGTACAACTATCCTCACAACCAAAAAGATGGAAAGAAGCAATACAATAGACAGATTTCCCTACAGAGATGAATATGATGTGGATATGGAGTTTCTTTTAGCTCTCCAATGGGACATATACAAATCCCTAGTGGGAAGTGAAAACTTGGAGAAATATTGAGTCCATAATTGAAGACAACATGGCTTTGTGTGTAAATACAATCCCCCTATTTCCCTATTACACAAAGAATCTATTCTGTGGGAGGAGACTAAGCAAAATTTCCACTTCTTTGTAACAAAGTTCATCATATAATTGAATGAATTTAATTGAATCTCCTGGGTTTATCAAGTTGTAATTGTGATAATAATAAATAACTTTTTTTCCCTGCTGCTTAGAGAACTCAGAGTTTTAATCAGAATTATTTCCAAGGCATATCAGAGATTATCTGGTCTGTATCCTATTAGAATCAAAGGATGCAATCTCAGTGCTTCAAATTGTCCTTCCAGGAACATGGGGGAGAGTAACAGCGATTGAGAAGTATGTAGGTTTTCTTGTCTAAAGGAGGTGAGTTTCTGAGTTATGTTCCTGTATGTGTTCCTTATTTTGATATGAAGATCCAGGGACTAAGACATGCCACTTCTCATTTTGTGTAGTCTTGTCATTCAAAGGAATCAGCTAGAAGAAGCTGTTTGTGGGGGCAGCAGAGAGTGTTCAGAGACTTTGGGTTCCTGTATTTCAGTGTGTAAGTTCCCAGTCCATGGAGGGAACTTTAACTCTTGTACATGTATGTCTTTATCTCTCTGACTTGGGGCAGCTGCTGAACCTCTCTTAGAGTCTCTTTCCTTAGTGTGGATCCTGCAAAATCATTTATGTGACCACCCCAGGAAGTTCTAATCTGCATTAGAGGCCATCTCTAGGTAGATCACACCTCTGCTTCCAGTTTTCATGGTGAGGGGAGGTCCCAGGTGACAGAGAGATCGTGAAATGAGAAAGATGATTCTGTCCTGGTCCATCTACTGCAAACCCCATTGGTTTTGCCATCAATAATGTTTTTGTATGGCACCACTGTCTTTTGCTCTATAGACTAAGTTGGAGGTGCTCTTAACTCTATTCACCTTAAGACTCTAATAAGGAGAATTCAGTACCATTGAATATCACAGTATGGTAAAGGCAGATTTTATAGTCTGGGTTGAGCTAGCCATGGACAGTCCCAGTCTTTAAATCACCCTTGTTGGGAGAGGTATTGTGAGAATATCTGCGGTGCCCTCTAATATAACTCTTTTTTCTTATCCCACAGATCCACCTGGAGAAAAATGTGTCCTGTAAATGGCTCTTTAGTGACTGAATTCATTCTGGTGGGATTAATAGACCACCCAAATTTTCAACTCCCCCTATTTTTCCTATTTCTAGCAATGTATATGGTCACCATGCTGGGAAACTTGGCCTTGATTGTTCTAATTGTGCTGAATTCCCACCTTCACACCCCCATGTACTTTTTCCTCTTTAACCTGTCCTTCACAGATCTCTGTTATTCTTCTGTATTGACACCTAAAATGCTGATGAACTTCGTATCAGAGAAGAATATTATCTCCTACCAGGGGTGCATGGCTCAGCTCTACTTCTTCTGCTTTTTCGCCGTCTCTGAATGCTATGTGTTGACATCAATGGCCTATGATCGCTATGTGGCCATCTGTAATCCACTCTTGTATGGCAATGTTATAAAGTGTGCTTCAACCTTATGTTTGGTTCATACTTCATGGCATTTTCTGGTGCTGTGGCCCACACTGGATGCATGCTGAGACTGACCTTCTGTGATGCTAACACCATCAACCATTATTTCTGTGACATCCTCCCTGTGCTCCGGCTCTCCTGCACGAGCACCTATATCAATGAGCTGGTGGTCTTCATTGTTAGTGGCATTGACATCTTTTTGCCCAGTCTCACCATCTTTATCTCTTATGGTTTCATTCTCTGCAATATCCTCCATATCAATTCTACTGAGGGTAGGTCCAAAGCCTTCAGGACCTGCAGTTCCCACATAATTGCTGTTTCTCTGTTCTTTGGATCTAGTTCCTTTGTGTATCTCCAACCATCTTCTGCTCAGTCTGTGGGTGAGGGAAAAATCTTTTCAGTCTTTTACACCAGTGTGGTTCCTATGATGAATCCCTTAATCTATAGCATGAGGAATAAAGATGTTAAACTTGCCCTGAGAGAAACCTTACATAGGAGAAAGTTTTGATCAGAAATGGAATCTCCTTGAAGGTAGTTTAATGAGGAGGGGGTTCAGTGTGTTTATTTACAATATATTTGGTAGCATCCTTTTCACGTTTCTTATTATAGTGAAGGGAAGTTGAGTCATCTCAATTTTTTTCTACTTTTATTAGAATAGCTATAGTTTTCCTGACCCTTTGCAGAATTTCCTCTCCTAACATTTTCTTCTCTGAGAATAACATTAAAGAAGGAATTTATTTCACCTGTTTTTTCATTGGAAGGTTGAACTTTCTTTTTTCTTCTGGAATAACATGAACAGGTCTGCAATGACTGAAGAAAATTATTATAGGGTTACACTTTGTTATTGGAGACCAGTGAGTCATTGTCTACCAGTTTTATTGCTCCAGTGACAGCATGAATCAAACAGAGTGTCCCCACTACTATCTTCTCATCTTCAACTTACAGGAATATGTCTCCTTCAAATGCCAGGGTTTGGTGAAAAGATCAAAAGTTCCATAAAGATAATCAAGAATAATCCCCTTAAGAAATGTATACTCTATGCACTAAGATTTTTTACAAAGGGTTTTTGAAATTTATATCTTTCCTTAATATACATATATAAATATATATATATAATATATGATATATATAATAAATGTACAATATATATTTATTGCTTGTACATGAAAGTGAAACCCAGAGAGGTTAATGGTGTATTTAAAGTTGCACAACTTCTCATTGATAAAGCTTAGAGAAATCTCTAAGGTCCTGAATACAACTTTTTTTTTTTCTTTCTAATATAATGTGCTTCTGTTTTATTCTTTGTTGTTAATTCCGTTTACCTGAAATATGGTAAAAAAAATATATCTTTTTGAAAGTTTCCAGTGTTTTGTTCAACGTGTATGGTTACAAGTATTTCTGTGAGAGGATTTGCTATTTTTGTTGATGAAAATAGTTTAATGTTTTCTTCTGTGGAAGAGAGGAGGTTTGTGAGGTTAGTATAATTTAGAGATGATTAGTTTGGATAGGAATCTGATTTTTTTCTGCAAGATAAAATAAAACAAATTTGGAATGTTTGCTGATGGTTGCATTTCAATGAATTTGGACATGAGAGAGAAAGGAGACCAACATCATGTCCTACGCCAGGGTCTAAAGAGATAGATTTTCTTTAATTACAGGTCCCTGGGTGGGAACGGTCACAGAGCATTTACAAGCAAATTGCAACCTGAATTTGTGTCTTGTGCCATGTGTGCTTTCATTATCCTCTGCTGTACATAAGGCTTTGATCAAACTTACACTTCACAATGACCATGTCATTTATAGTGTTTTGGGGAATGAAAGAGGAAAAGCTCTGGTTACATTTCTGGGGAATCGGGAAGAAAGTGGATGGTACTTTTAGGAGATAAAATAGTGAGTGTTCAATGAAACTCAAATAAGAAGTTAGACTATAAAATGATGGGAAATTGAATCTTACCATATTCCCAACTCCCTAAGGAAGCCCCTAGGAATATTATGGATATTAAAGGAGTTCCCTGGGTAGATGATGTTTTCAGTTATTTGATCCTAAAGAAAGGTTAAAGCCTTTAGGCCGGAGGACCCGGAAACAACTAAATCACACTTTTGTTGGATTTCGTGTGTTACCCCACATGGATTTTAAGTTATAAAACCTCAAACGCATCTGGGAGAGCAATTATAATTTGAAATAAGCATTTTTTTGATTAAAATTGTGGGATTATCCTTCTTAGAATAGTATGTTGGATTATTTTTCCTTTGAGAAGACAAGCAAAAGATGACTCCTCTAAATACCCTTATTCTGATCGGTTTGAGTTTGAATCCTGTCCCCTGAAAGACATATTCCAGGATTGATCCACATTCCTGGGGGTGAGAACCCATTTATCAAAAGAACCTTTGATGGTGGTATTATTAGTTAGGGTGTGGACTCCTTTGTAAGTAGCATTTTAAAATATATGTATAGACTCCTGGATAATTAATTGAATTATTGTTTATAATCTGTTACCATCGTTATTTCTTTTATTGCTCCAATTTTTCCACATTTGACCAGTTGGAACTCCTTCAGGCTTGTTCATATGACCTTTTGGTATATCTTATAATTGCCTGAGTACTTCCTTATTTTCTGTCAGCACAAGCTATTTTAGTTTCATCCTTGCTCTGAATTCAGCCATTTCTTCAAGCAACCCAGATTCTTTTTATTGGAAAATGCTATTAGAAGCCATAATATGAAAAGTAGATGTGCTTATTGCTACCAAGTAGTATTTCTTCTAGGATTTCAGCAAACAGAGCAAGGAAATGCATGAATGTATATCTATTTCTTTATCTATTTATGTGGATATATATTAAAGTTTTTGAGTTTATGTTGATATCTTTGATTCTAATCCAAAGCCACTAGCTTTATTGTAACCACCTCTCCTCTTTGTATTCGTGAGAAATCTGACTTTTTATTATTAGCCAAATGTTTATAATTTATCTATTTACTTGCTAAGTATATTGAAAATTTTAGTGTATATTTTCTTAATTCTTAATTCTTGTATAGTACTTTCAGAATTGCTAACTTATACCTCTGTGAAACATAAATTTAATATCTAGAGTATAATAGGTGCATCTACTTCTTTTTATCTTTTGCCTCAGAATATATGTCAATATTACATTTTCCCATGTTACATAGCTTAATTCTTTTTCCCCCATTACTTTCAGTGTGATTATGCTATTTATTTGTAATGAAGCTAAGTTTATTTGTTACTGTTAGTTTTTAATTTGGGTTTTTCCAAGATCCTGTTTGATTTTAATTATTCATATATTTATTGTGTACATAAAAGTTAAAAGGGCTGTAGATGTCAGAACTGTAAAGAAAATAATATTCACATGTATACCCAGTCTCAATTCCAATTTTTTTCGCCTAATTTTCATCTGTTCTTTATAGTAACCAATCTTTTAAGTTTCTGGTTTGTGTTTTTGTGATACTTTTTGAAAAAATTTAAAAAGTATTCAGATATTTTATTTTGCTTTTTTATCTATGAAGGATAGCATGTTATTGATACAATTTTTATTAAGATATATTCACATATCATAAAATATAGTGCTTAAATTGTGCTAAGTTCCTATATTTGGGTTATAAGAGGTTTGGTAATGGATGGTTGTGATGGTAGCACAGCACTGTGAATGTAATTAATGATTTTGAAATATATATTTGAATGTGGTTAAAAGACCAAATGTTGGATTGTGTATATGTAACTAGAATAAAAATCATTAAAAAAACTATAGGCCCTGTACAACAAAAATAATGAATCCTAATGTAAACTATGGACTATATTTAATAGTATAATTATAATATCCTTTCATCATTCCTAACATATGTACCATACTAATGCATGGTATAAATATCAGTGGGGTTATATGGGAATTCTGTATTTTCTGCATGACGTTTCTGTGAACCTACAACTTCTGTAATAAAAAGTAAAACAAAAGAACATTAGTTTTGAACTTGTCAGAAGGCTTTCAATATCTGTGAATCTATTATCTATGAATATAATCATGTTTTTTCTTTAATCTATTAATACAATATATGATATTAATGGATTTCTTTATGTTGGATCAATTTTGTATTAATGGAGAAAATCCCATGTAATCATGTTCTACTAGATTTGGAGTTTCAAAGTATTTGATTCAGGCTATTTCTGCCTGTTTAGTAGTTGTTTGTGTAGAAGGACTGATACCTGGAGATTCCTGCTCCACAAATTTCCCACATCTCACTTATTTTGGATATTATGTGAAAGTTCTTTGGGTGATGAGGCACAAACACAGATAGCCAGCCAGCTGAGAATGCAGGAAATGACATCTTTGTTAGATTGAAGGCCCGGGACGGGGAGAGGGAAGAATGAGGGTGGTAGAGGGGCCCTGGGCTTACCTAACCTGCTTCTGGAAAGGTCCCTAGAAGAGGAGAGAAGAGGAGTACCTGTGGGTCCAGGGCTCTTGCCTTTAATATGATCTACGTGGATATTGGGGATTAGCAATTTCAAACTATGTGGCATGAAAAGCAGAAGCTTCAAGAGCTTTTTGGAGAAACTGAAGGCAGCTTCTGATCATTTAAACCACATGGAGATACAGGACTTACTAGTAAATTATGCTGCATGAAAGGACAAAAGTGCAATGGGTCATTTGGAGAAGAAGTGGCAGGGGCCATTTGGAGAAGCCAAGGGTTGCTCTTGTGATTGAAACCACGTGGAGATATAGCCTTATTAGTTGCATTTATGCCCACAGCAGGGTTAGTGGGGCTGGTCATTCAAAAGGGGAACTTATGACTAGGCAGATGACAAGGGAGCAACTATACTTTCTTTTATGCCATTATATCTCTCTCTACTACATAGTATCGTATTTTCAGCAAAAAATGGGAACAGAAAGATTTTGCAATCAAGTGAAACAGGTAATAATAGCCATTTATCATTTTATTTCAGTTTATGTTTACTCCTGACCCTCATCATGAGAAGACTTGAGGACATCCAAACCATCTGGGCATCCCACAAAATAATACAGTGATCTAATGCATTGATGTTATCTTGTTGATTAGGTAGGACAAGCAGAAGTGGCTAGTGTGTTGGAAGCATAATGAAACATTTGCATCCCATAGAATGGAAAGCAGATCTTATAATGATAAAGGAATCTGCAATTTTAGTTAAAATTTTAAGTGTTCTGTGGTTACAACTGGGCATCCCTTCCAAAAAAGGCAAATTGCTGCATCTTACATCACATGTGAAGCACAGGACTTGACATGACTGTTGGGTTATGGAGGCAGCCTATATCCATTTCAGGAATACCACTCTTGCCATACACTAGGATACATGGAATTAGCCCACTCTGAGTTGGACTCAGGCAAGAATGAGCTCCGCAGCAGGCAGCTATGTAGCGCTGAATATGGGTCATAACAGTCCAGCAGACATTACGCTGTCCGAGTTGTCAGCAATGGAAAAGAGGCAGTGTGGAGTTCATGGTGAGCCAATGAGACAATCTCCCCAATAGTCCCCTGGGGTTCTGAGTCACGTCCATGCCATGTGCAGTGAAGAGTTAATGTGTCTTTTAATAAACAGCTTATACAATGTTTATGAGGCCTGGTTGACTTGGAATAATTGACTATGAGACATAAATTGAGCAAATATTTAGAATGGCTTATTAGGATCTAGGTTCTGTCAGATTCTCAATTTGTAAGTATTGTGATTCAGCAGATGGAAACAATACGTTCAGATTCAATCCACAGATAATCAGAGGGGCGGCAGTGGGCTGCATGAGTGGGTGGCCCGGACTCCAATGCCATCCAACACTGTTGCAGCAGCACCCCTTCCCCTGTCACCTTTCTTCCAGTTTCCCATTACACATTCGTCCCTTCCTTCTACAGCCTCACCAGAGCACCTTTGCCATTCATGTTTCTAACATTCTTTTTATGATGATATATGTATTTTTTAAAATGATAGAAGCTTCCTATACAGCTCTCCTCTCTTCTCTGTGAGTCAAATCAGAATTGCTTTATGGTCCAAGTCTCTGGGACAGTCGCTTCAAGACAATCTCAGCTTCCTCTGTTGAGTGGCTCAAAATTCTTCCAGCCTCTACCCATTTCCAAATTCCAAATCTATTCTTTATTTTTAAGTGTTTGTCACAGAGGCACCACCCTACTTGGTACCCAAAGCTGCCTTCTTTTACCAGGGTTATTTTAACAAATACCACAGGCTAGTTGGATGAAACAGCCTTAACATCTTAAGGTTTGGAGACCAGAAGTCCAAAATGAAGATATGCTGCTGACATGCTTTTTCTGAATCTTGTTGCATCCTGGTGCTGACTGCCAGCAATCTGTGACTCATTCTCTCCACCCCTTGGCCATCCATGTACTTTCTGCTTCTCAAGCCTGCTATTTAAATTTTCTCTGTTTATAATGACTCAAGTCATATTAGCTTAAGGTCCACCCTGATTCACTTTGGCCTCATCTTAATAGAATCTTTGAAGATCTTCTTTGCAAATGAGTTCATATCCACAGGAACAGGGTTTAGAACTCAAACACAAGTTTGTGGGGTTCATGATTCATTCAGTGGGGCTGCTGAATGAGGGTGTGTTTCTGGTGCCCAAGGAGCAGAGTGAGCAGCCTTAGTCCTGCTGGCTGTGGTGGTGGAGCCAGGCTGGGGATCCCGATGGTCACTGCTTTAGGCGGAAGCTCCCATCTCTATCTCCACACATCAGGCCCTTCTGTCCTTGCTAATGTGTCCTTTTAGTGACATCTAAACTAGCTGCTGCCAGATGGGTCCAAGAATACATAAGCCATCTGCAAGTTAGGGCTTCTTTGGCATTTTGAAATATTTGAAAAGAAAACTGATTTTGGTTCTAAACTGGTCAGCATTTAATTTGTGAATGGAAAAAAAGTATTCTTAAATTACTTAAATCTGATTTCAGTTGTTGTAACTTGTGGACAGTTTTCAGTTTATTTTAAATACCATATTACTTTTGCATTCAATACTTCTGTTGGTGATTTTATAAAAATTGTAGGTGTAATGATTAAGACTTCTTGACCAGGAATGTCAATAATTTTTTAATTCATAAAACCTGACATAAAAATTGAGTTCCAGAAGTAAGTGCAAGTTTTCATTAAGATTATAAAGATGTTTTATTTGGAAATTAATGCAATAAATATTAAATAATTATATAAGAAGAAATAAAAATAAGTATGAGACATTCCTGAGTTTTTAATTATTTGCATTAATATATATGTGATGAAACTAATTTTTTATTTTTCCATCATACATAACAGAAATATTGAAAATTTCACAAAACATGTTTAATTTTTAATAAATAATGCAAAATTCAATATACTCTTCACCCACAAAGTAAAATATTGATAGAGTATTTTATTCAGTATCTGTTTGTGTGTGTGTGTGTGTGTGTGTGTGTGTGTGTGTGTGTGTGTATGTTTAGGTCCCAATAACCTAGCCCAATAATACCAGGAAAGTAAGTTGTTAAATAGTCTGTTGCCACCAAACTATGGTAAGTGGTCTCAGTGCCCTCACTATATATATCACCTTTTGTTGAAAGTCTTCATGGTTGAAGAACTATTTCTATGAGCAGAATTATTTTATGTTAATATTGAGATATTGAATATTTGTTTAATTCTACCATTAAATTTTTCACAGCCTTACTTTAACTTTACACAAAATCATTTAAATTGTGTACATATACTATTTGGGGGGGAAAATACCTGGATGCACTGAGATAGCAGTAGAGATAGTCTATATTCTTTCCCTATGAATTTCTTCATATACTTGGATTTACTTTCCTTTGATTTCTGTACCTGAACCATTAAGCTGCTCACACCAAATCCACTGTAAACCATTTTTGTCTGTCCAGGACTCTACTTTTATTATTATTTTTTTTTACTATACAACAAAATTTTCATGCTGCACTTGCCAAAACTAACCTGGAGAAATAATTAGCCTCCTCTAGAAAGATCCTTTTCTTCCCACTTTCTTTCAGCGTGTCCTGTTGTTTTCCTGTCTCACAGTATGCAAGCTGGTTCCATCATATTTGTTAGAATTAATCATCTCACCTTGTTTATTATGTCACAGAATCCAATTATCCCTCCTTCTAGACTAAAATTTTCTAATTTCTAAATCAAACCTACCCCCTGAATCCTCCTTCCTAATATTCTGCCTGATGGAATTCTTCAAAAAGGAGAGTCATGCTGGTGCGCCTTGAGGCCTAGTGAGTGGAGTGTCTCTGGCTGAGGCGTTTCAGTTGTTCCCTCTTGCCTAGAGAAGCTGGCAGCCAGTGAATGGCCATCTAGTGACCCTCATGGAAAACTGATTAAATGGAACCTGCATTGAGGAAGCAGGGCCAGAAAGGAGCAAGACAGTCCAGACCTTGGTCACATCATCTGAAATCTGGGTCAGGCTCCACCTGAATTCAGGGTATCTATTGGGATTTTTAACTATAGAAAACAGCAACTTTATTTTATTTCAGTGATTTTTTTTCCAAGTGTCAATTTTATTCACAGCATGCTGTCTGTTAAATGTGCACTGATGTGTTTGTATCTGCTTGCATTATTTAGCATTTAATCAGCAAAAATATTGGCTTACATTTACAAATTATCTTTTGCTTGGAAAAAGATGATAAGCAGGCATTCTTACTTAAATCTGTTGAAAAAATAAAAAATAGCAAATTAAAAATGTTAAAAGAAAAACATAATTTATAACTTTAAAGCTACAGTTCCCTATGATAGTCTAGTTGTATAGTTACTTGAAGGCACTAATATAGTCTACGTTTTACACTTCTTTCAGATTTTTTTTAATGTATCTAGGAAAATGAAATGTAGTTACTGAAATTATATTACCTCAGAAGTTTTGAAAATTTGACACTGGGTGCAATGAAAAGCATTCCATATATGCTCTTACGCTTTGCATATGCTGTAGGGAGTAGTTATTATAGTTTGTAGCCTTTGTATGTGTTAAAGTGTTTTTTTTTTCTTAATTGTTGATAGAAATTGGTGAAATTCTTGGGCTGAAAGCATAGATGAAAAGGTATGAGTGTCTGAAGTTTATTTGACTCTTTTCTGAATTCCTGCTGTGTGTTCGCCTCAGCTTCACTGGTTTTCTCAGGTTTTAGAGTGGATTTAATGTAAGTCAGAAGTTTTTGTTGCTGTTGAGTTGTTGAAAAGAGCAGAATCCTATCCTACATAAAACACCTGATTCATTTAGTCCAGTGTTATTATGCATCTGAGGGTGGCATGAGAGAGTGTAGATGCACCAGTGATGTCAATATTAGAGATTAGAGATGTGCTACCTAAACATCTGTTAGTTTTCCATAGTATTTCCCAATACTATGAAGAATAAATTGTTCAAAATATTGAGTTGGAAAATTTTAAGGTTGCAATTGTTTTTAATTTACATATACTGAAATGTATACTTTTAAAAATACAGCTTGATGGCTCTTTAAGTAAACACCCATCCAATTTCCACCGAGAATGTGATGTAGACTCCTTCCATCACACTAGAAGTTTTCCTCTTGGCCTTTTGCAGTGCATCCCCACAACAGGCAATCTTTGATATAATTTCCATCACTATATATTCATTTCTGCCTATTCTAGAATCTCATAAACAAGGAATCATAAAACGATTTCTTTGTGTTTGACTTCTTTCACTTAGCATAATATTTTGCATCTCAGTTTTCATTCTGTTAATGCTGAATAAGAGCCAATTTTTAAATATATCAAGATTTGTTTATTGAGTCCCTAGTCATTAAACATTTGGGTTATTTCAGATTTTGGCCATAATTACTAAAGTCATTATTAGTAGTGTATGCAGTCATTTTTGAGGTATTTATTTTAATTTTTTTCATTTTCCTTGGGAAATATCTAGGAGTTAATTGCTAGCTGATATGGTAAGTATATGTTTTATACAAAGTGATTTACTATTTTACATTCCAACAATTTATGTAGGTAAGATGAAGTTTGTCACACTTTCTGCAACCCTTGGTGTTATCAGTTTTTTTAATTTAACCATTCTAATAGATGTGAAGAAGGGAAATGAAATCTCATTTTGTTTAGGAATATGTGTATGTGTTTCAATTTTCTTTTATTCAGGTATACTTTATGTATAGCAAAATTCACATTTTGAGTTTAAGGTTCTATAGTTTTTGTCAATCATATGCATTAGAGTTGACCATAAGCAATATGAAGAGATTCCCTCTTGCCTCATTATAGTCAAACCCTCCTTCCACTCCCACCTGTTTGAGACCATGTATCTGATTTCTGTTGTTATATTTTTGCCTTTTCCAAAGTGCCATATAAATGGACTCATGTAGATTTACAGTCTTTTAGTCTGACTCCTTCCTCTTAGCAAAATGAATTTGAGGTTCATCCATATTGTTACATATCTTGGTAATTCATTCCTCTTTATTGTTGTGTATATTTCCTTTTATAGATGTACTATAGTTTATCCTTTAACCTGCAGAAGAATAATTAAG
This sequence comes from Choloepus didactylus, assembly GCF_015220235.1. Classification (NCBI taxonomy): domain Eukaryota; kingdom Metazoa; phylum Chordata; class Mammalia; order Pilosa; family Megalonychidae; genus Choloepus; species Choloepus didactylus. Next base: position 143,452,779 of record NC_051312.1, on the reverse strand, counting down.
CCAAATGAAAATAAGTAAATGGTTTTTGTATGAACTAAAATATTCATAAATGCCTTGGATTGGGACTTCATAAGGAACTGCCAGTTTTCCAAACTAGTCATATCATGTTGCATTCCCACAAGTAACGTGTGAGGATGCCATTTCCTCCATATTCTTAACACCACTAGGTATGGTCAGTTCTATTTTTTTTTCTAATTTTGCTCTTTCTAATAGATTTATATTGACATCTCATTGAGGTTTAAATTTGCATTTCCCTAATAAATAATGATGTTGAGGAGCTCTTCATGTGTGTTTTTACATTTCCTTCCACATATCTTTGTCGGTAAAGCATTCACATCTTTTTGCTTATTTAATTCTTGGGTGTTCATTTTTTTTTTGTTATAGAGCTTTATGCATTCTTTATATTTTATGGATTCAAGTTCTTTATCAGATATATGATTAGAACATATTATCTCCCATTCTGTGACATGTCTTTTCATTCTTTTAATAATTTCTTTCTCAGAGGAAGATGTTTTCACTTGATAACATCCAGTTTCAGAATTTAAAGTGTGCTTTTTGGCATCTTGTGATTTTGGTGTACTATTAAAGGAATATGCCTAAGAGTATGTCATGGCACTTTCTTCTTTTGTTCTGTTTTAAATGTCTTAATGATTTTTTTAACATTCATATCCATGATTCATTTTTTTTATCTTCATTTTATTGAGATATATTCACATACCACGCAGTCATACAAAACAAATCGTACTTTCGATTGTTTACAGTACCATTATATAGTTGTACATTCATCACCTAAATCAATCCCTGACACCTTCATTAGCACACACACAAAAATAACAAGAATAATAATTAGAGTGAAAAAGAGCAATTGAAGTAAAAAAGAACACTGGGTACCTTTGTCTGTTTGTTTCCTTCCCCTATTTTTCTACTCATCCATCCATAAACTAGACAAAGTGGAGTGTGGTCCTTATGGCTTTCCCAATCCCATTGTCACCCCTCATAAGCTACATTTTTATACAACTGTCTTCGAGATTCATGGGTTCTGGGTTGTAGTTTGATAGTTTCAGGTATCTACCACCAGCTACCCCAATTCTTTAGAACCTAAAAAGGGTTGTCTAAAGTGTGCGTAAGAGTGCCCACCAGAGTGACCTCTCGGCTCCTTTTGGATTCTCTCTGCCACTGAAGCTTATTTCATTTCCTTTCACATCCCCCTTTTGGTCAAGAAGATGTTCTCCGTTCCACGATGCCAGGTCTATATTCCTCCCCGGGAGTCATATTCCACGTTGCCAGGGAGATTCACTCCCCTGGGTGTCTGATCCCACGTAGGGGGGAGGGCAGTGATTTCACCTTTCAAGTTGGCTTAGCCAGAGAGAGAGGGCCACATCTGAGCAACAAAGAGGCATTCGGGAGGAGGCTCTTAGGCACAACCATAGGGAGGCCTAGCCTCTCCTTTGCAGCAACCGTCTTCCCAAGGGTAAAACCTGTGGTAGAGGGCTCAACCCATCAAACCACCAGTCCCCTATGCCTGTGGTCATGTTAGCAACCATGGAGGTGGGGTAGGCGAATACCCCTGCATTCTCCACAGGCTCCTCAAGGGGACACTACATCTTTTTTTTTTCCTTGTTTTTCTTTTTTTTTTTTTAACTTTCCCTTCTTTTTTAAATCAACTGTATGAAAAAAAAGTTAAAAAGAAAAAAAGCATACAATAAAAGAACATTTCAAAGAGACCATAACAAGGGAGTAAGAAAAAGACAACTAACCTAAGATAACTGCTTAACTTCCAACATGTTCCTACTTTACCCCAAGAAAGTTACATAATATAGCAACATTTCTGTGAACTTGTTCCTACTATATCCATCAGAAATTAACAGACCATAGTCATTCCTGGGCATCCCCAGAACGTTAAATAGCTTATCTGTTCTTCTTGGATTATTGTTCCCCCTTCCTTAATTGCTCTCTATTGCTAGTCCCCCTACATTCTACATTATAAACCATTTGTTTTATATTTTTCAAAGTTCACATTAGTGGTAGCATATAATATTTCTCTTTTTGTGCCTGGCTTATTTCGCTCAGCATTATGTCTTCAAGGTTCATCCATGTTGTCATATGTTTCACGTGATCGTTCCTTCTTACTGCCGCGTAGTATTCCATCGTGTGTATATACCATATTTTATTTATCCACTCATCTGTTGAAGGACATTTGGGTTGTTTCCATCTCTTGGCAATTGTGAATAATGCTGCTATCAACATTGGCGTGCAGATATCTGTTCGTGTCACTGCTTTCCAATCTTCCGGGTATATACCGAGAAGTGCAATCGCTGGATCGAATGGTAACTCTATATCTAGTTTTCTAAGGAACTGCCAGACTGACTTCCAGTCCCACCAACAATGAATAAGAGTTCCAATTTCTCCACATCCCCTCCAGCATTTGTAGTTTCCTGTTTGTTTAATGGTAGCCATTCTAAACGGTGTTAGATGGTATCTCATTGTGGTCTTAATTTGCATCTCTCTAATAGCTAGTGAAGCTGAACATTTTTTCATGTTTCTTGGCCATTTGTATTTCCTCTTCAGAGAACTGTCTTTTCATATCTTTTGCCCATTTTATAATTGGGCTGTCTGTACTATTGTCATTGAGTTGTAGGATTTCTTTATATATGCAAGATATCAGTCTTTTGTCAGATACATGGTTTCCAAAAATTTTTTCCCATTGAATTGGCTGCCTCTTTACCTTTTTGAGAAATTCCTTTGAGGTGCAGAAACTTCTAAGCTTGAGGAGTTCCCATTTATCTATTTTCTCTTTTGTTGCTTGTGCTTTGGGTGTAAAGTCTAGGAAGTGGCCGCCTAATACAAGGTCCTGAAGATGTTTTCCTACATTATCTTCTAGGAGTTTTATGGTACTTTCTTTTATATTGAGATCTTTGGTCCATTTTGAGTTAATTTTTGTGTAGGGGGTGAGGTAGGGGTCCTCTTTCATTCTTTTCGATATGGATATCCAACTCTCCCAGCCCCATTTGTTGAAAAGACCATTATGACCCAGTTCAGTGACTTTGGGGGCCTTATCAAAGATCAGTCAGCCATAGATCTGGGTGTCTATCTCTGAATTCTCAATTTGATTCCATTGATCTATATGTCTATCTTTGTGCCAGTACCATGCTGTTTTGACAACTGTGGCTTTATAATAAGCTTCAAAGTCAGGGAGTGTAAGTCCTTCCACTTGGTTTTTCTTTTTTGGAGTGTCTTTAGCAAATCGAGGCATCTTCCCTTTCCAAATAAATTTGATAACTAGCTTTTCCAAGTCTGCAAAGTAGGTTGATGGAATGTTGATTGTGATTGCAGTGAATCTGTAGATGAGTTTGGGTAGAATTGACATCTTAATGACATTTAGCCTTCCTATCCATGAACATGGAATATTTTTCCATCTTTTAAGGTCCCCTTCTATTTCTTTTAGTAGAGTTATGTAGTTTTCTTTGTATAGGTCTTTTACATCTTTGGTTAAGTTTATTCCTAGGTACTTGATTTTTTTTAGTTGCTATTGAAAATGGTATCTTTTTCTTGAGTGTCTCTTCAGTTTGTTCATTTCTAGCATATAGAAACATTACTGATATATGTGCATTAATCTTGTATCCCGCTACTTTGCTAAATTTGTTTATTAGCTCTAGTAGCTGTATCATCGATTTCTCGGGGTTTTCCAGATATAAGATCATATCATCTGCAAACAATGACAGTTTTACTTCTTCTTTTCCAATTTGGATGCCTTTTATTTCTTTGTCTTGCCAGATTGCCCTGGCTAGCACTTCTAGCATAATGTTGAATAACAATGGTGATAGCGGGCATTCTTGTCTTGTTCCTGATCTTAGAGGGAAGGCTTTCAGTCTCTCACCATTGAGTACTATGCTGGCTGTGGGTTTTTCATATATGCTCTTTATCATATTGAGGAAGTTTCCTTCAATTCCTACCTTTTGAAGTGTTTTTATCAAAAAGGGATGTTGGATTTTCTCGAATGCTTTTTCAGCATCTATTGAGATGATCATTTGATTTTTCCCTTTTGATTTGTTAATGTGTTGTAATACATTAATTGATTTTCTTATGTTGAACCATCCTTGCATGCTTGGAATGAACCCCACTTGGTCATGGTGTGTGATTTTTTTAATGTGTCTTTGGATTCGATTTAGAAGTATTTTGTTGAGGATTTTTGCATCTAGATTCATTAGAGAGATTGGCTGGTAGTTTTCCTTTTTTGTAGCATCTTTGCCTGGTTTTGGTGATGTTAGCTTCATAAAATGAGTTAGGTAGTGTTCCATTTCCTTCAATGTTTTGAAAAGAGTTTAAGTAAGTTGGTGTCAGTTCTTTCTGGAAAGTTTGGTAGAATTCTCCTGTGAAGTCATCTGGCCCGGGACATTTATTTGTGGAAAGCTTTTTGATGACTGATTGGATCTCTTTGATTGTGATTGGTTGGTTATGGTCTTCTGTTTCTTCTCTGGTCAGTTAGGTTGTTCATATGTTTCCAGGAAATTGTCCATTTCCTCTACATTATCCAGTTTGTTGCCATACAGTTGTTCATAGTACCCTCTTATAATTTTTTTAAATTTCCTCAGGATCTGCAGTAATGTCACCTTTCTCATTCATTATTTTTTTTTATATGGGTCTTCTCTCTTTTTGATTTTGTCGGTCTAGCTAGGGGCTTGTCAATCTTGTTGATCTTCTCAAAGAACCAACTTTTGGTGTTATATATTCTCTGTATTGTTTTTTTGTTCTCTATGTCATTTATTTCGGCTATAATCCTTGTTATTTCTTTTCTTCTACTTGGTTTAGGATTGGTTTGCTGTTCATTTTCTAGCTTCTTCAGTTGATGCATTAGTTCTTTGATTTTGGCTCTTTCTTCCTTTTTAATATATGCGTTTCGTGCTATAAATTTCACCCTCAGTACCGCTTTTGCTGCATCCCATAGGTTTTGGTATGTTGTGTTCTCATTTTCATTCATCTCTATATACTTAGCAATTTCTCTTGCTATTTCTTCTTTAACCCACTGATTGTTTAGGAGTGTGTTGTTTAACCTCCAGGTATTTGTGAATTTTCTAAGTCTCTGATGGTTATTGACTTCTAATTGTATTCCATTGTGGTCAGAGAATGTGCTTTGAATAATTTCAATCTTTTTAAATTTATAGAGGCTTGTTTTATGTCCCAGCATATGATCTATTCTGGAGAAAGTCCCATGAGCACTAGAGAAGTATGTGTATCCTGGTGATTTGGGATGTAATGTTCTATATATGTCTGTTAAATCCAATTAATTTATCAGATTGTTTAGGTTTTCAATTTCCTTATTGGTCTTCTGTCTCGTTGATCTATCTATAGGAGAGAGTGATGTGTTGAAGTCTCCCACAATTATTGTGGAAACATCAATTGCTTCCTTTAGTTTTGCCAGTGTTTCTCTCATGTATTTTATGGCACCTTGATTGGGTGCATAAACATTTATGATTGTTATTTCTTCTTGTTGAATTGCCCCTTTTATTAGTGTGTAGTGACCTTCTTTGTCTCTCAAAATATCTCTGCATTTAAAGTCTATTTTATCTGAGATTAATATTGCTACACCTGCTTTCTTTTGGCTGTAGCTGGCATGAAATATTTTTTTCCATCCTTTCACTTTCAATTTCTTTGTGTCCCTGTGCCTAAGATGAGTCTCTTGTATGCAGCATATTGATGGTTCATTTTTTGATCCATTCTGCAAAATCTATACCTTTTAATTGGTGAGTTTAATCCATTTACATTCAACGTCATAACCATGAAGGCATTTCTTGAATCAGCCATCTTATCCTTTGGTTTATGTTTGTCATACATATTTTTCCCTCTCTCTATTGATATCCTTTAATGTACCCATACCGAATCTCTTTAGTACTGACCCATTCTCCATGTCTCTCTCTCCTTTCTTTGTTTCTCTGTCTGTAGGGCTCCCTTTAGTATCTCCAGTAGGGCAGGCCTCTTGTTAGCAAACTCTCTCAGCATTTGTTTGTCTGTGAAAAATTTAAGCTCTCCCTCAAATTTGAAGGAGAGCTTTGCTGGATAAAGTACTCTTGGTTGGAAATTTTTCTCACTCAGAATTTTAAATATGTCATGCCACAGCCTTCTCGCCTCCATGGTGGCTGCTGAGTAGTCACTACTTAGTCTTATGCTGTTTCCTTTGTATGTGGTCAGTTGCTTTTCTCTTGCTGGTTTCAGAGCTTGCTCCTTCTCTTCTGTATTTGAAAGTGTGATCCAAATATGTCTTGGAGTGAGTTTATTTGGATTTATTCTATTTGGAGTTTGCTGGGCATTTATGATTTGTGTATTTACGGTGTTTAGAAGATTTGGGAAGTTTTCCCCAACAAGTTCTTTGAATAGTCTTCCTAGACCTTTACCCTTTTCTTCTCCTTCTGGAACACCAGTGAGTCTTATATTTGGACATTTTATATTATCTATCAAATCCCTGAGGTCCATTTGGATTTTTTCAATTTTTTTCCCCATTCTTTCTTTTGTGCTTTCATTTTCCATTCTGTCATCTTCCAGGTCACTGATTCGTTGTTCAGCTTCTTCCAGTCTTGTACTATGAGTATCCAGAATCTTTTTAATTTGCTCAATAGTTTCTTTAATTTCCATAAGATCGTCTATTTTTTTTATTTAGTCTTGCAATGTCTTCTTTATGCTGTTCTAGGGTCTTCTTGATGTCCTTTATATCCTGTTCCATGCTCTTCTTGATGTCCTTTATATCCTGTGCCATGGTCTCATCGTTCATCTTTAGTTCTTTAATTAGTTGCTTTAAGTATTGTATTTCTTCTGATCTTTTGATTTGGGTCCTTGGGCTTGGGTTATCCATATCTTCTGTTTTTTTCATATGCTTTAACATTTTCTGTTGTTTTTGGCCTCTTGGCATTTGCTTAACTTGGTAGGGTTCTTTTAGGATTTGTAGACCAATTGAAATCCTTATCTCTAATTTGTCAGGTCTACAGCTTCGTGGAGTACACTTTCTGTGACTAACCAGCAGGTGGCGTCCACGAGCCACCTGTTCCCCTCAAGGCAGTTCTCCTCCACTTTGCCTCTGTGGTGTTGCCTGCTCTGTATAAGGGGTGTGTGTCTGGGTGGTCAGGGAGGGGGGCAGCTCTAACAACCAAATCTCCCTGGTGTTCCTGGAGTTTTAAAGCTGCTGCAATAGTCTAATCCTTCAGTTCTGTCCTGCCACAGTTTGTCTCTGCCACTGACCCACAGTCCTTGGTATTGGCGTGTGGCCCCTGAGACTTGTGAATGGGTCCCTCTTCCAGGCCTTGCACCCCCTGGTCCTCTGTTGAGGGATGACTGTGCTATGTCACAGGTGAGTGCTGTCCCCCCAGGGTGGTTCTGGGCTGCCGGTCTGTGTAGGGAGGCTCCCAGTCTGCTGAAATGATGTCTGAATGGGGCTTGTTAATTCCCACTCCTCTACCTTCCCAAGTCTGGGACAACCAGCTGAGGGTGCAGGGAAGGCTAATGTCCATGCCCAGTTTTGTGGTGTATGCGTGTTATTTGAAGCACTTCCGTCACACTGGGTTATCTGGGGCAGCTCTGGGCTATGGGACCGGTGATGGGCAGGAGGGTTTCCTGTCCACCAGGATGATGGCTGTGAGAGGATTCCCCCCTTTTCTTGGGAAGTTGTGGTGTTTAGTGGATTTTCTCAGCCACTGAATTATTGCCTTTTGTCTCAGAGCCCTCAGTTCTGCTCGTGTCTTGAACTGCCCAAATTGCAAGTCTTTGAAGCTTTCTGTATTGGGCTTCTTAGAGTAATTGTTTTAGAAAATGAAAAAAAGAAAAAAAAAAAAAAGAAAAAAAAAAAGGCCCTCCTGGCAGATCTAAGGCGTTTTTGAAATGCTAAGAGACAAAGCAATTAGGGCTATTAAGGAAAGATCCAGGGGGCAGAGTGATCCATTTTTCTTTGGGTTTTGCAAATGAGCCTGCAGGGCCTGAGCTCTGCCCTTTCCCTTTCTTTGTTCACCAGAACACCAAAAAGCATCCACTTTTATTTTTGAGTTTGTCTTGCTGTTTTTTTTTGCTGTGCCTGTCTCCTCTCTACTGGGCTGGCTGCTCTCAGATTCTCCAGTGTCTGGTCTCAGTCTGTCTATGGTTGGAGTTTGGATCAGTAGAATGAGTTTCCGATAAGGGCTGCCACTGCAGTTCTCCCTTCTTCCCGGCGCTGACAGCCCCTCCTCCCATGGGACTGAGCCTGGCAGGGAGGGGCAAGGGTCCCCTGGCCACAAAAACTTACAGATTTTGCTGATCTCAGCAGTTCCATGTTTTCATGAGTGTTGTATGAAGTATGCCCAAAGTCAGATTGCTCTGCGGTGTCCAGTCCATGCAGTTCCTGGCTTTCTACCTACTTCTTTGGAGGAGTAACTAAAACATATACCTCACCAATCCACCATCTTGCCCTGCCTCGATAGCATGTTCTTTATTGCCTTCATCTTCTAACTTGAGCTCATAGGTTATCGTTATTTCTGGGTATTTTTCTACAAACTGACATTTTCCTTAATATGGGTTGGATTTTCCTGCTTCCTTGAAACCTGGTTTTAGCTTAAATTCAAGTTTTTAAAATTATATTTTTTATGTTATATTTTTATGTTCCCAGGGGCAAAGTTTCCCACTTGGCTCGATCTGCATCAAAGCTGAGTCTTAGGCACTGTCTGGGGCTTAAGCAGTTTTATTTATGCAGCACTCTTACAAGAGTAACAATGAGAGCATGTTGGTGTCTTGGGCATGTCTTGAGCCTGTTGGTGTCTGGAGACAACTGTATTTAGCCTACCTGTATTTAGAGAGCAGAGACCCTCAGTCAGTCAGTTTTATGTCCCATAGACTGAAAAGCATCCATGATGCCAACATGTTTTGTAGTTATTTTTGTAAGAGTGCTGTTTAAATTAACCTGTTTAAATACTAGATAGTGTCTAAGATCATTTTTTTTTAATCATCATTTTATTGAGATATATTCACATACCACGCAGTCATACAAAACAAATTTTGATGTAGATCAAGCCAAGGAGGAAACATCACTCCTGTGGACTCTGTCACCCAAAGCCCCAAACACAACAATGTGTTGGGCCTCCCTGGCTGAAATGGAAGCCCTGAGAGTGAGGAGTTTGGGGCAGAATGGCTGTGAGGTCTTTTTGACTTTTTTTCTTTTTAATTATAGTGCTGAAATTTGATGGAGGTGAAGGGCACCTGTATTTTGTGAGGGGTGAGTATGCATCTCCACTGGGTCAGGAGGTCTGTAGTCAACGTGGGAGCCTGTACTGCTTTGTCTTTTTGGTTAGTGGCTGTTCTAGTTTGCTAATGCTGCCAGAATGCAAAACACCAGAGATGGATTGGCTTTTATAAAAGGGGTTTATTTGGTTACACAGTTACAGTCTTAAGGCTATAAAGAGTCCAAGGTAAGGCATCAACAATCGGGTACCTTCACTGGAGGATGGCCAATAGTGTCAGAAAACTTCTGTTAGCTGGGAAGGCACATGGCTGGTGTCTGCTCCAAAGATCTGGTTTCAAAATGGCTTTCTCCCAGGATGTTCCTCTCTAGGCTGTGGTTCTTCAAAAATGTCACTCTTAGTTGCACTTGGGGTATTTTTCCTCTCTTAGCTTCTCTGGAGAAAGAGTCTGTTTTCAACAGCTGTCTTCAAACTGTCTCTCCTCTGCAGCTCTTGTGCTTTCTTCAAAGTGTCCCTCTTGGTTATAGTAGCTTGCTCCTTCTGTCTGATCTTATACAGTGCTCCAGTAATTTAATTCAGACCCACCCTGAATGTGTGGGCCAACACCTCCATGGAAATTATCCAGTCAGAGTCATCACCCACAGTTGGGTGTGGTGCATCTCCATGGAAACACTCAAAAAATTACAATCTAATTAACACTGATAGGTCTGCCCACACAAGATTACATCAAAGATAATGGTGTTTGGGGGACATAATACATTCAAACCAGCACAGTGGCCAAGGGTGTCATTTATACAATGCTTCAGGCAGACATGAGACAACAGACAGGACAGTCAGATTTTGTAAGCAGAGTCCAAGGATTAGTGAGGGGGCATGTTGAGGTGGCTCACCAGAAGTACCATAATGGTATATTGCTGGCCTTTGAAAATTAAAGCAAACTGAACTTGATTTCTTGTAACTTGGCACAGAATAAAACATGTTAGCCAGGTAAAAGTAAATTAATTGGGATGCATTTGACCTTTTAATTAATAGCAAATTAATTGGAAGGCATTTTGATTTTTCTGGTAAAGGGGCTTTGATAGGCATGTCCTTTTTGAGGGTGTGGTAATTAATGGTCAACTTACCTTCAGCTGACATATACGACTCTAGCCTTCCTTTTTCAGCCATACTCACACTCAGCTTTGTTAATTACACTTACAGTATTGTGCTACCCTCACACAGTATTGCACTATACATTTCCAAACCTTTACAATTAATCTTATTAAATATTATATACTCCTAAAACATCAATTTCACAGTCTCTGCCCTCTTTGTCTCTCCTGATAACCTGTATTCTTTAATTTAATTCTGAGAGTTTGCTCATTATTGTTAGTTCATATTAATAAGACCATGCAGTATTTGTCCTTTGGCTTCTGGCTTACTTCACTCAACATAATGCCCTTGAGGTTCATCCATGTTGTTGCATGCATCATGACTTTATTCCATCTTACAGCTGCATAAGATTCCATCATATGTATATACCACAATTTGCTTATACACTCATAAGTTGATGGACATTTAGGCTGTTTCCATCTACTGGCAATTTTGAATAATGCCACTATGAACATCTGTATGCAAATGTCTGTTCATATCCTTGCTTTCAGTTCTTTTGAGCATATACCTAATAATGATCCCATTATTAGGTAATGCTGGATCATACAGAAATTCTTTACTTAGCTTCTTGAGGAACCACAAAACTGCCTTCCAGTGCAGCTGCATCATTCTACATTGCCACTAGCCATGAATAAGTGTACCCATTGCTCCACATCCTCTCCAACACTTGTAGTTTTCTATTTTTTTGATTATGGCCATTGTACTAGGTATGACATGGTATCTCCTTTTGGTTTTTATTTGCATTTCCTTGGTAGCTAGTGAAATTGAGCATCTTTTCATATGTTTTGAGTCATTTGTATTTCTTCTTTGGAAAAGTGTCTATCCATGTTTTTTGCCCAGTTTTTAATTGTGAGGTGTTTGACTTTTTGTCATTGAGTTCTAGTATCTCTTTATATATTCTTGATATTAAACCCTTACCTGATATGTTGTTTCTGAATATTGTTTCCCATATGTAAGCTACCTTTTATTTTCTTGACAAAGCCCTTTGAGCCAGAAAAATCTTCAGTTTTGAGAAGATCCAATTTATCTTTTTCTTCTTTTATTGTTTGTGCTTTGGGTGCAAGGTCTAGGAACCCACCTCCTTTCACAAAATCTTTAAGATATTTCCCTACAGTTTCTTCTAAGACTGTTATGATCTTAACCCCAGTATTTAGGTCTTTGATCCATTTTGGATTGTTTTTGTATAAAATGTTTTCCAAACTGGCTGTACTATTTTGTATTCCCACAGGAAATGCATGAGAATTCAATTTTCTCCACATCCTCACCAGCACTAGGTTCAGTTTCATTTTATTTTAAAATTTTAGCCATTCTAATAATTTTGTGATGGTATCTCATTGTGGTTTTAAATTATATTTATCCAAGGAGAGATGATGATGTGCATCTTTTTATGTATTTATTTGTGATCCTATATAATTTACTTATTCTAATTATTCCATATAAGTGATATCATACAATATTTTCCTTTTATGTCTGGCTGAATGCACTCAGTGTGATGTCTTCAAGGTTTACCCATGTTGTCATATGCCTCAGACCTACATTCCTTTTTATGCCTGAATAATGTTCTGTTTTATGCTTAAACCACATTTTGTTTATCCATTCTTCTATTGATGGGCACTTGATTTGTTGTCACTTTTGGCTATGGTGAATGATGCTGCTGTGAACACTGGTGTGCCAATATCTGTTAAAGTCCCTGCTTTCAATTCTTTTGGGTATATACATTGAAGTGGGATTGCTGAATGACATGGTTATTCCATACGTAACTTTCTCAGGAACTGCCAAACTGTTTTACACAGCATCTGCACCACTCCTGCTAACAATGAGCTAATGTTCCTTTCCCCCCACTTCCTCCCCAACACTTTATTATTCCTGTTTTTTAATAGTAGTCATTTTAGTGGGTGTGAAATGGTTTTGAATTGCATTACCCTGGTGGGTAATGATATTGAGCATTTTTTTATATGCTTATAAGCATTTGTATATTTTCTTCTGAGAAATGTCTATTCAAGTCATTTGCCCATTTTTTATTGGGTTATCTTTGTGTTGTTGAGTTTAGGAATTCTTTATATATTCTGGATATTAAAACTTTATAGGGCATGCAGTTTCCAAATATTTCTCCCAATCTGTTGGTTGTCTTTTTACTTTCATAATGAAGTCCTTTGATTCACAATTTTTTTTTTATTTTGATGATGTCACAGTATCTGTTTGTGTATGTGTGTTTTCATGTGTGCTTTTGGTTTAAAATTTAAAAAAACATATTGCAAACACAAGGTCCTGAAGATGCTTTTCTTCTTATACTTTTATATTTTTGTTCTTATATTTAGATATTTGATCCATTTTGTATTAATTATTATATATGGTATGAGGTGGGAGTCCACCTTCCTTCATTTTCAGAGATAACCAATTTTCCCAGCAACATTTGTTGAAACTGTTCTTTCCCCGTTGAATGAACTTGGCACCATTTTCAAAACTCAGTTGTTCATTGATGTGAGGGTTTATTTCTAAAATGTCAATTCAATTCCATTTGTCTATATTTTATTTTTGTTAATAGTGTGAGGCAAGGATGGAAGTGATTAAGTTGTTCTCCTTATTGTCTATTTTCCTGTCCTCCTCTTCATGTTCCTCTTCCTCCTCATCCTCCTCCTTCTTCTTGTTCTTATGGATATCAAGTTGATCCAGCCTCACCATTTTAGAAGCACAGTCATTTCTCCATTGAATTGCCTTTGTACTTTAGACAAAAACAAGTAACTCTATGTTTGTGAGCCCATGTGTGGACTGTATATTCCATGCTATCAATCTGTCCATCTTTTTACTAATGCCACAGTGTCTTGATTTTTGTAGCATTATATTAAGTCTTGAAACTAGGTGGTGTGAGTCCATTAAATTTTTCTTTTGCAGGATTGTTTTGACTATTCTTGTTCCTTTGGCTTGTCACATAAACTTGAGAATCAGCTTTCTATAAAACATCCTGGAAATTTAATGTAATTTCGTGGAATGTGTGTATCAGTTTAGAGAGGATGTTCATCTTAAAAATAGTGACTCATCCAATCTTTTTAAATACTTTTTTTTCCATTTATATACATTTTCTTTGATTTCCTCTATAAGTATTTTGCAACTTTTCAATGGGGTTTTATTAGGTTACAAATATATAGTTCTAAGTCCATGAAAATGTCCAAATTATGGCATCAAATGAAAGATACCTTCTCTGAGGAAATGCTGCTGGTGTCCTTTGTCACATGGGAAGGCACATGGTGATGCCTGCTGGTCCTTCTTTCCTGGTTCTGGTTTCAGTGGTACTCTCCAAATGTCTTTGGCCATTTTTCTCTATACCCTCCTGCTTTACCTGCCTTTTATCCCCTCATAGAGCACTCCAGTGAAGGAATGAGACCCACCTTGAAAGGGCTGTGTCACATCTCAATTGAAATAGCCTAATCAAAAGGTCCCACCACAATAGGTCTACACCCATAACAATGGAACATGGAATTTTCTGGGGTACATAACAGTTCCAAACCAGTACAGTACTTTTGCTTTTTAAGAAAAATTCTTAGGATTTTCTTCATAAGCAATCATTTCATTTGCTCATAGATATAATCTTATTTTATAATTTCTGTGTCATTTGTTTCTTTTTCTTGTCTTATTGCACTGTCTACAATCTCTGTTAAAAAGCCAAATATGAGTTGTGGGAGTAGATATCCTTACCTTATTTTGAAGTTGGTGTAAAGGATTCAGTCTTTCACCTTTTAGTGTCAAATTATCTTAGATATTTTGTAGATATGCTTTAGTATATGAATAACACTGACTTACAGTATTAAATTAAACCAAGTTTTCATTCCTGAGATATACTTTAATTTGCTTGATGTATTATTTTTAATGTACAATTAAATTAAATTTTGTAAAAGTTTGTTAATAAATTTTTAATTTACATTCATACAGAGTTCTCAGTTCTTATTCTTGTAAATGCATTGCTTGCTTTTGGTATCAGACTATTGTTTCCTTCCTTCCATGAATGCTTCCTTCATGGAAATAATTGTGATATTTTCCCTCATCTTTAATTTTTTGAAGGAATTTGTGCACAATTGGTATGTTTTCCATAAATGTTTAGTAGAATTCAACAGCAAGGTTCTCTGAGCCTGAAGTTTTCATTGTAAGAAGTTTTCAAACTGAAATTTCAATTTCTTGAACAGCTGTATAGCCATTCTGGTTACCTATGTTTTCTTAAGTTAGCTTAGGCAAATAGGGTCTTTCAAAAAATTTTTCCATTTCATTTGTTGACTAGATAATTTGCAAAAATGTTTTATAATATTCCCTTAATTTTGTTTTAATGCCATTGACTCATTAGTAATGTCCTCTCATATTTCTGATATTGATAATTTGTGTTTTTCTCATTTTTCCTTGCTTAAATAATGCTCTGTGTACAGCATTATCACTTCTGTTGATGTTAAAATCACAGATTTTAGATTAATTTATTTTACATAATGTGTTTATGTTTCCTATATTACTGCTTTCAGCTGTCATTGTTATTATTTCACTTTTCTGTTTATTTTGGGATTAACCTACATTTATTTATGCAGGTTTGATAAGAGAGCTTACTTAATGTATTTGACTTGAGATCTCCTTTCTTTTCCAAAACAGGCACTTTGGAGCCATAAATTTCCCTGTAAGCAGTGAAATAAAGATATTACACATATTTTTATAAGTTGTATTTACAGTTTCACTGATTTCAAAATACTTTTTTATTTCTGTTTTTGTTTCATCTTTTAAAAGAGAGTTTATTTTATTCATTTCAGTAACAACTTCATTGCGATATAATCATATATTCACCAATTGAAAGTGTATAAAGGAATGATTTTTAGTGTACTTACAGAGTTGTGCAACTATCTCCACAATCGAAAGATGGAAAGCAACAATGCAATAGACAGATTTACCTGAAGGTACAAGATGGTATGGATATGGAGTTTCCTTTTAACTCTGCAATGAGGGAGGATCAGTCCCTAAAGGGAATTGACACTATGAGGAAAATCTTGAGTCTCTGAAGAACTAAATCAATTATATGATCTTGGGTGTAAATACGATCCCTTGACTTCCCTATTACACAGAGTTTCTGTTCCCTGAGGAAGAGACTGAACAAGATTTTTACTTCTTTAAAATCAATTGATTATATCACTAAACTCTCATTAAATCTTCTGGGCTTATCAAATTTTAAATATGTTAATAATTTAAAAATGCCTATTATTTGTGAAGACCCAGGGCCTGGCTCCCTTCCTTCCATAGTGAAAGTGAGATACTTTACATAGCCACCAGCTTGACCAGGACAGATGTTAAAAGTCATCAGTCCTTGTATAACTTTGCAAAAACTGGAGTGGCCAATGACTATTACTAAATGTACAAATATAAAAATGTTCTCACATGTGTGAGAACAAATGAGTGTCAACCATGCAAAGTGTTGAAAAAGGCATGGTATTTGGGAAAAAAAACATAAAGCAAACTGGAGTCTGTGGTCAACAATAACACTGTAATATGCTTCCAATAAATTTAACAAAGGCAATATACTGAAACTAAATGTCTATGAGAGGGGAATATAAGGGAGGGATATGGGATTCTTGATAGTGGTGTTGTTTTCTGTCCTTCCTACTATATTATATTGTATGACACTTTATTTTTCTTTTTATTATCTTTTTTTATTATTCACCAAAAAAAACTTTCATAGCAATCAATATGTTCAAGTGCTTACTGTGATGATAAATGTACAACTATATGATGATACTGTGAACAACTGATTGTACACTGTGTATATTGTATGTTGTGTGAATGTATCTCTATAAAATTATAGGAAAAAATATAAATAGGGGTGAAAGTGCTGGAGAAAACATGGAGAGAAGGATGTACCTATTTACTGTTGATGAGGAGGCAGAATGGTATAGCCTTTCTGGAGGTCACTGTTGTGGTTCCACAAGAAGCTAAGTATGTGGGGGCCATAAGGTCCTGCAGCCTCATTATGGGGCATGTACTTGGAAGATCTGAGAGCAGGGACATGAATGGACATTTGCACACTGGTGTTCATGGAGGCAGTATTCAAGATTTGCAGTGGGTGGAGGTAGCCTAAGGGTACACTGACTGAGGAACAGAATGGTGAACTGTGGTGTATGCATGCAATGGAATATTGAGCAACTACAAGAAGGAGTGAAGTTGTGAGACATGCAAGGAGGTGTATGGATCCCGTAGACAGCATGTTGAGTGAAGTATGCCAGAAACCAAGGAAAACACTATAATGCCTCACCAGTATGCAATAACTACAGTGTATAATCTCAGAATTGAATCTTAGAGCACAGCATAACAGGGAGATGATTATTGTAATGGTTCCAAGATTGTAAACTCTTACAGCAGTCAAATCTATTCCTGAATTGTAATGGCTATCTCCAGACTATGAGATGTTGATCCCTTGGTGTATGACCTGATTGGTTTCTGAAACATTGGGTATCTGTATGACACCTGAAACTCAGAGCTAGAGCTTGGCAGATATGAATGTCAGTATTAACGCATACAGCAAATGTTAAAAAAAAAAAAAAAAAAAGCTGTAAAAGAGCCCAGACTTCAATTAAAGATATGAATGAAGGAGACCTGGTTAAGACTAGGGCAAATTGGGCCAAAATGTAAAAGTTGAAACTTACTGTGTGTTAAAACTTCAACTTCCATGTGAGACCAAGGGAAGAAATGTTTATTTGGTGTAGGATCTATATTTTCTAAACAATATAACTTCTACAGTCAGTTTGTTCAAACACCACAATTACAAGGAACTTTGAATAGCGAGTGAGATATGGTAGGTCTGTATAGGTTAGAGTGAAATAGCAACACATCCCAAAGTAATTTGGGCGGAGAATAAAAATATATATTCAGCCCCCGCCCACCCCCCCCCCCAAGGGAGCCTGGGGAGGATGCAGAGGTGTTGGACTTCCTCACCTGGATTGTTGCTGATGTTCTCACAAACCCTGGGGAATGACGGCTTGACATGCTGAGCCCTCTGTCTTGGAGCTTGCCCCTATGAAGCTTGTTACTGCATAGGAGAGGGTAAACCTGTTTATAGTTGTGCCTAAGAGTCTCCCCCTGAGTGCCTCTTTGTTGTTCAGATGTGGCTCTCTCTCTCTAACTAAGCCACCTTGTCAGGTGATCTCACTGCCCTCCCCCCTACATGGGACCTGATTCTCAGGGGTGTAAATCTCCCTGGCACTGCAGGATATGACTCCCAGGGATAAATCTGGACCTGGCATCATGGGATTGAGAACATTTTCTTGACCAAAAGGGGGATGCGAAATGAAATGAAACAAAGCTTCAGTGGCTGAGAGTTTTCAAATGGAGTCAAGAGGTCAATCTGGTGGACATTCTTAAGCACTATATAGATAACACTTTTTAGGTTTTAATGTATTGGAACAGCTAGAAGTAAATACCTGAAACTACCAAACTCTAACCCAGTAGCCTTGACTCTTGAAGACGATTGTATAACAGTGTAACTTACAAGGGGTGATGGTGTGATTGTGAAAACCTTGTGGATTGCACTCCCTTTATCCAGTGTACGGATGGATGAGTAGATAAATGGGGACAAAAAGTAAATGAAAAATAGGGTGGGATGGGGGAGATGATTTGGGTGTTCTTTTTTATTTTTTATTCTGATTCTTATTCTTTCTGGTGTAAGGAAAATGTTCAAAAATAGATTGGGGTGATGAATGCACAGCTATATGATGGTACTGTGAACAGTTGAGTGTACACCGTGGGTGACTGTATGGTACGTGAATATATCTCAATAAAACTGAATTTTAAAATAGTCATCAGACTTGTGTTTTAAAATTTCAACTTCTATGTGAGACCAAAGGAAGTGATGTTTATTTGGTGCAAAATCTGTATTTTCTATAGCATACTATCTAATGTATTTGTATGGTCAGTTTATTTGAACACCATAATTACATGGAAACTTGAATAGGGAGTGAGATCTTGGTTTGTACAGAAGTAGTATGATGCCCCAATACATCCCAGAGTAATTGGGGCAGAAAATAAAAATGTATCTGAAAAGCCCCCATTGAGGGACTGGGGAAAAGATGTGGAAATATTAAACTTCCCCACCTAGGGAGTTCCTGATTTTCTCACAAGCATTGGGGACTACCATCTTAAAAGGCCAAACACTCTTTGTTGGGGCTTGTCCATATGAAACTTATTCCTGCAAAGGAGAAGCTAAGCCTACTTATAATTATGTCTGAGTCACCCCTAGAGAACCTCTTTTGTTGCTTAGATGTGGCTTCTCTCTCTAAGCCAACTCTGCAGGTAAACTCACTGTCTTCCCCACTATGGGCGTGTTCCGGTTTGCTAATACTGCCCTTTTGCAAAACATCAAAAATGGATTGGCTTTCATAAATGGGGTTTATTTGGAAACAAAGTTACAGTCTTAAGGCCATAAAGTGTCCAAGGTAAGGCATCAACAAAGGGTCCCTTCATTGGAGAAAGGCCATTGGCATCCAGAAAACCTCTGTTAGCTGGGAAGGCACATGGCTGGCATCTGCTTGCTCCCAGATTGCATTTCAAAATGGTATTCTCCAAAGTGTTGCTCTTGGGGCATTTTGTTCTCTCTTAGCTGCAGCTGCTCTTCAAAATATCACTCTCAGTTGTTCTCCAAAATGTCTGTCACTCTTAGCTGCTCTGAGTTCCTTCTGTTTGTCAGGTCTTTATATAGTTTCAGTGGTTTAATTCAGACCCACCCTCAATGCGTGGGGGAACACCTCCATGGAAATTACCCAATCAAAGGTCTTGCCCACAGTTTGAGTCACATCTCCATGGAAACAATCAAATGACTGCAACCTAATCAACACTAATAAGTCTGCCCCCACAAGATTACATCACAGAACATGTTGTTTGGGGGACATAATACCTCCAAACCAGCATAGGGGGCATGACTCCTGGGGATGAGCCTGGTGTTTTGTGAAAAGGCCGCACTAGCAAAACAGAACAGTCCTCTTTACAATATTTGATGGGGAGACTATCAAGAATAAAGCAAAGTAGAACCAAGCAAAGACCATAGTGGAAGAAGGGGTACAAGCCCCTATATGAGTTGACCGTGTCCAGACATAGATGCCAGCATTCACATCCTCAGCTTCATGTAACTTTGTTGTGTAGGCATGTTTGACTAGGTTGGATTTTTCTCACTTAAATTCAAGGAACTTGAAAATTCTGTGATGGCATATGCCATATGATTCTGCATATTGTGATAGTTTAATAAATGAGTTTGGATTCAGAGAGCTCTAAGTTTGACTCTTTTTCTGCCACTAGTTTTGAGCTTGGAACAGTCAATCACCTCCTCCTAGCTTTGGGATTCTTATAGGTGAGACAGGCATAACTAGTTCAGAAGGTGGTTGAGAGGTTGATATGAGGCAGGTTTTTATAGAGATAGCACTGAGATGGTCAAATAATAGCTAATGGTGCTAGTCTCAGTTTCTTCATTTTCTGTATATTTAGACTGAGAAATCCTAAGGACAGAGTTGTGTTCACCATGCCTCATTTCTTAAATGCTCCAAATATGGTCATTGTAATAAATGAATCAGTAAAAACTCTAAAGTAAACAGAGATTATTTGCAGTGTTTTAAGCTTCATGTGTCATCTACTCTGAATAGAATGGAACTGCTCAATGTTGGGAACTGTAACCTTTGGTCTCTGGAATCAGATAGTCTTAGTGTGTTTTTCGGAGTCTCTCTAGAGATGTAGCCAGAGGACTCTTGTTAATGGTGGTATCCTTTAGGTTGGCATCTTATTTCTGTTCCTTCCTTAAACTCACTGACTCGAATGAAAGGGAATTTAAGTTATAAGGACAAAGAAAACAGCAGATTCATAACAATCAAATAATTTTGGAAGCTGGAATGTAAATCAATGAGAAACATCTGATTTAGCATTCTCATGAAAGCTAACATTTAGAAAGAACTGGATAAAACCATGAAAACACCGAATTTACACCATTTAATCTCTCATATGATCAGAAGTTGGTGATACAAGGTACCTCTGGAGGAAGTGGTGGAAATGATGAAGGTGATGATGAAATACGAGGAATGCATGAAAGTCTGTTTGAGAAGTAATTATATACACAGATCTCCTCTACCACTCCATGTAGCCAGATGACTGGCTCCTTTTTCACCTCAGTAAAAGATGAGAAGTTAATTCATAAAAGAAATTCAAATTAAAAGTTTCAGAATTATAAGCCATGCACATTTGTGAGAGGGTTTTTCATGCTGAAAAGAGGGCAATTCAGTAGAAAGTTTTACCTAAGGACCGTTGCCATGCTTAGCTTTCTTCTTCCATTCGGCTCAGCTAACAGAATGCTAAAATCCTTGCTTGTATCATCAGAGTGATTGGAAGACCCTCTCTGGTTCATCAACCCACCCCATGATAAAAGACCTAATGGAATTGCCACAAAGCTTTCCTTCTGAAATGGCATAGTATCCCGTAAGGCTGAGTCAACTGCTACCAAACACTAAGCCCCCATATGGAGATGGTAGTCATCATGTAGAATTCCACTCTCAAATATTGAAGCAAGTTCAATTAAGCTGGAAATTTAAAGACAATATCTAACATAAATGAAACAAATGTAACAAAAACATCTTGAAGGAAACAGATAATAGAAGAATAAGAAAATTAAAATAAAAATTATCATAACAGCACAAAATGTACTTTCAAACATTGAGAATGAGAATAAAAACAAAATATAAAGAGTAAAAGTCCTGGAAGAGAAAGGTGAGTATCTCCTAGAGAGGAGATTAAAGAATGGAAAACAGACAATAAAACAATGGTTTATTTTAAAGAAAGTAATCTGAAAAAAGTTTCTGAATTACCATGCTATAAGCATATGTGAGAGAGGGTTTCCCATACTGAAAATAGGGCAATTCAGCTGAAATTTTACCTAATGAATGTTGATAACCACTTGCTTGCTTTCTGTACTCAGCACAGCTAACAGGATTCTGAACACTAGGTTTAAATCCTCCAGAGAGATCAGAAGGTTCTTTGCAGGGCCTCAGATAATTCAGTAACAAACCTAATGGCATTGCCACCAGGGTTGCCTTGTGAACTGACCAGAGAGGCTTACAATTGCCAAGCATATGCCCCCAAGTGGAGATGGTGTTCATTGTGTAGAATTCTCTCCTAGATGTTAAGCATGAGGAAGAAAGCTGAGTCATTCAAAGAGAACATCTAACACAAAATAAACACACTGAACAAACAAAACAGTTTGAAGACAGCAGAATGCAAGGAGAAGAAATCTCAAGAAAATCGTAAGTGGACAAAATGTACACTTGACAATTAAAAATGATGGTATAAATAAATCAATAAATATCCTGGAAGACAAGTTGATACTATGTGCTGGAGAAGAGATTAAATATTGGAAAATAGAACAGAAAATAAAGTACAGAAAGAAGAAATTCCAGATTCTGACATCTTAATAATGGCAAGTGCAGAATGAAAATGGAGAGTAAAATGAGGTGAAAATTCTAATTTATTTAACTTTAAAAACATTTTCCAGAACTGAAAATTTCCAAAATGGATCTAATTAAATCTTCTCCAAATTTATAATATATAAAAATGGGAACATATATATAAAAATGTCTAAAAATGGGAACAATGTATGTGGTGAACTGGAGTGTCAGAATGTCTCCATCAGAGATAGGAAATGGTAGCTGAGAGGGGTCAGCAATAACATCCAGCTGTGGGACAAGGCTAGGTCTGACCTTCATGGTGACTGTGACAGGTGTCTGAGTTGTCCCCTCCCAGTCCATCAATTGGCTGTGTGGGGTCAGGGCACTGTGTTGGTGAAGTGGGGTCAGAGTGACCTGTAATCTAGTGCCTGATATGGCCATTAAGTTTGTGAGTTTTGGGGTCCCCTAAATGACATGAGTCCGGTAAATAGGGAATTGTGTTTTGTGGGGCCCCTGGGGAGGGCCGCAGTACCCCCCAGGGCAAGCAAGGACCTGCCATTGTTGAAGTCTGGAGCTTGTTTTTCCTTCTGGGTGTGCTGACTTGCCTGTCAGCCTTAAGGAGAGTCTCATGATTTGGGGAGGCTTCTCAAGCATGAGCCAGTTGGGAAGCCCTCCGTGACACAGCTGCCAGTAGAGGTCGCTGTGATCCAGTGAGGCGGCTCACCTGGGGACCCCACGGAATGGAGTTCAGGATGAAACTTGCCAATGTGTTCCTGGCTGGGAGGGCAGGCTGTTGCCATGGACAGCTAGCGGATGGGTGTGTTTTGTACTTTTTAGGGTTGTGAGTGCCTGTAGGGAATGCTCTACTTGGGGGCTGTGGCTAACAGGGCCAAAAACGTTGGCTTAACTTGTTGCCAGGTTCCCTTCCAAAATAACTGTAAGGCATCAGGGCCAAAGTTCCTTGATTGGGACTCGTTCAGTTGTGTCGGGACCTGTAGGGGTGGGGTTGAACTCAGGTGCGGAGGCCGCTCGCGCCCTTCCTCAGCTGTGCGCGAGGCACAGGCGGCTCTGAGGTGAGGAAGCTCCTGGAGGGATAGGCCATGCCCCAGGCCATAAACAGCCACTGGAATAAGGTGCAGGAGCGGTTTATATCTGCTCTCCATGCTTCTAGGGCCTCACCTGGCTGTGTTTTTGGATAATCTTGACGGGGTCTTTAAGTAATGAAAAGACCTTACCCTCTCTGGCGTTAGCTGCCAGCTGCTCCATCTTTTGGCCCGTGGGTAGCAGAGGCGCTTCCTCAGGGTCACGTGGCACAGCGGGCGCGGCCCTTGTTATTTGGTTCCTGCCGCAGGTCTCCGTGCAGGCCTGGGATGATTGTCCGCGTCTGGGGCGGACTTTATCCTGTATTTCCGTGGTGTCCCGGGCATGCTCCTCCTCTGAGCTGGCCGTGGCGGCGGCGGCTGCTTCTCTCCCTCACACCGGGTGTGACCCGCGGCGCCTGTGGTGTAGCCGGTGGCGACCCGGGGCCCTCAGGTCATCCTTCCACCGCCCCCAGGACTCAGCGCCGCCACCTGGAGGTGAGCCCGTGGGACTCGGGCGTGTTGTTCGGGCCCAGCTAGAAGCACCCGGTAAGCACGTGGGGTGTAGAGCACCCCCTCAAGAGACCCGCGGGTTAATGGTGGTGCGCGTTGGGTCGGGGTCTGTGGCAATGCGACCTTTGGTGATTCTGTGGACTTTGCTGAGGCGTTAGTCCAGGGGTCTGTTGGGGGAGAGGTTTCATTTAACTCCGTCTTTGGCGGACAGCAGCTGATAACTTTCTTGTGATCATTTTTACCTTGGTTTTTGGGTGTTGGCCTCTTGGTTCCCAGACCTTTGAGGGGGGAGCTCCTCTGTCCCAGCAGGTGCTGGAGACCCTCCAGGTAGCTGTCGGCTGCACAATCCAGGGCGTTTCCAGGGGTGACCCCCATCCTCCGTACCCACTCCTCCCGGGATCCTGTCCATCATCACTTTGGGGTCATAGTGGTTTTTAAGAATAATTGGGCAGGCATCTCCTGGTGGCAACTTTCACAGCAGAAGCACTTTTAACCCCGGTTGAAGGCGGCAACATACCAGAAAGCAAAACCGAACCCACAAGACCCACTTTGGGCTCACAAGGCTTTTCCCTGCTGTGGATTGAGGAGCGTCGATCCCCAGTCACTCTCCCCAGATTGTCCCTCAGACCTGGGTGCTGTCCTTGTTGCCATTTGTCGTATTTGGCATTTTAGGTGACAGAGCCCCTGGGACCACATTTCCCCCTGGGCTCAATCTACATTAAAGGTAAGTTTTAGAGAACATCTAATACTTTAGCAAGTTCATGTAAACAGTGTTCTTTAAAAAGTAACAGCAGGAACATATTAATGATGTGGGCACTTTACAGTCAGGGGGTCTTGCAGCCAACTGAGATAAAGGGTCTCGGTCCAGAGATGACTTTCAAAATTTAGGGAGTCTCTCCCCCCTCTCATACCTATATTTATTGTGGATCAATTAGCAGTTGCTGCTTTTATGAAGGAAATTATAAGCCATTCTTATACAAATAAGCTGTTTTTAAATTTTTGAAATTTCATCTATGTTAAAGTAGCCTAACAAATAATATCTCCTAGGTAAGTATGAGGCACACTCAGAGGACCCATGGTGTCAGCCCTAGGAGTAATTTTATATCCCTTTAGCTACTATTAATTTTATAGCCATAAATGCCCTTAAAGTGTCACAGCTATTAAATAAAGCATACAGTTCGATGCTTGGCTGTTAATACTCATGAAACCCAAGCTCAGGGTAATAATTATTGGTTCTTATGGGTAGAAAGCTTAGATGGAAGACATGAGTAGCTGCAGTTTCTTTTCTGAATTCCCATGTGTGTTTAGCTCAGCTTCACCTGGCTTCCTCCAAGCTGTAGAAAGTGAATCTAAGTCAGGACTTCTTTTATGGTAATATCAGAATCCCATACTGCACAGAACTACTGCACCAACCAGCCCAGTTTTATGCCTCTAGTGGTGACCTGGAAGGGTGTGGATTTGGCTTACGTCGATTTAAGAGTTCAAAAATGCGTTAAAAAAAGAAACACTCTCTTTTTTCGTAAGATTTCTCAAGGGATCTTTTGAACAATAGTTCAAAATATTCAGCTCATCTATTTTTTACCTTTTTTTTAACTTTTGAGGTGTACCTTATATATAGGAAAATGTACAACTCCTATGTATACAGCTTGATGGTTGTTAAGTATATACCCATCCAGTTTCTGCCAAAAATATAATATAGCTCCTTTTATCATATCAGAGAGTTTCTTTTTCCCTTTTTGTTGTCAATCTTCACAACTTACTTTCAGATCCATTTTTCCCTGTTTTAGAACTTCATAAAAATTGAATCATGCAATTTGTGCTTTGTTGTGTTTGACTTCTTTAGCTATGATATTTATCAGATTTCATTTTGTTGCTTGTCTCAGTGGTATATTTTTATTGCAAAGCGATTGTGCTTCTATTCATGTGTTTATTTTCAGTTCTATATCTTTTTTGTTAAATGATTGGTTCACATATGTTGCTCATTTATTTATTGAGTTGTTCATCTTTTTATTGTTATGTTTTAAGTGTTCTTTATATATTTTGGATGCAAGTCACTCACTGGATATATGATTTCAGATAATTCTCCCTATGTGTGGTTTGTATTTTCTTTCTTTTATTATTTTCTTTCTCAGAAAAATAGGCTTTGATTTTGATAATATACAATTTAACATATTTTTTGTTTTATGAATTGTGCTTTTTGTATCTTGTCTTTGGAATCTTTGGCAAACCCTATGTCACAAAGATTTTCCGTTTTATTCTCTTCTAAATGTCTTATAGATTTAAGCTATACATTTACATTTATGATTCATTTATAAATTCTTAGAGAAGTTTTAGGCTTATAGAAATATGCAATGACTACATATAGTTTTATGATTTTTTTTTTTACTTCTGGTAACATATACAACCTTAAGTTTCTCATTTTAAACACTTTCAAATATATAATTCAGTGGTGTTAATTAAGTTCACAATGTCAATTAAATTAAATTTAATTAATGTTAATTAAATCCACACCATTCGTTGCCAAAACTTTTCTATCACCCCAAAAAGAAACTTTGTTCAAATTAAGCACAAAATTCCTGTTCTCTACCCCCACCCCATCCCTGGTGTCCCGTATTTTGGGTCTGGGTTATTTGGCTCAACATGATGTCTTCAAGTTTCATTCATTGTGTTGCATGCATCACATCTTCATTCCTTTTTATGATCAAATATCATGCCACTGTATGTATATACCACATTTTGTTTATCTATTCATCTGTTGATGGATGGTCAGGTTGTTTTCACTTTTGATATTGTGAGTAATACTGCTATGAACACTGATATACAAATATCTGTTCAAATCCCTGCTTCCAGTTGTTTTGAGTACATACCGAGAAGCATATTGCTGGGCACATGGTAATTCTATACTTAACTTTTTCTGAAGAGCTACCAAACTATTTTCACAGCAGCTGCATCACTTTACATTCCCACCAAAAGTGAATGAATGTTCTTATTTCTCCACATCCTTTTCAACTCTCTTTATTTCCCTTTTTAAAAAATTTAATGGTAGCCATTCTAGTGGGTGTTAAATGATGTCAAATTGTGATTTTGAGCTGCATTTCCCTAATGGCTAATGATGCTGAGCATCTTTTTTCTGGTTATTGGCCATTCGTATATCTCCTTTGGAGAAATGTCTATGCAAGTCTTTTGCCCATTTTAAATTGAATTGTTTGTGTTTTGGTTGTTGGGTTTTAGAATTTCTTTATATGTTCCAGATATAAATTTGTATAGGATATGGGGTTTCAAAATATTTTCTGCCATTGAATAGCCTGTCTTTTTATTTCATGCTGAAGTCCTCGATGCAGAAAGTTTTTTAATTTTGATGTTGTCACATTTATCCATTTTTTGTTTTGTTGCTCGTGCTTTTGGTGCAAAGTTTAAGAAATCATTGCCTAAACAAAGTGTTGAAGATGCTTCCCTATGTTTTCTTCTAGGAGTTTTATAGTTTTGGTTCTCATGTTTAGGTCTTTGATCCATTTTGAGTTAATTTCTGTGTCTGGTATAAGTTATGTTCCACATTCACTCCATTAGTCTGTGATTAATTTTTGTTAATGATGTGAGGTAAGAATGGAAGTGATTGTATTTTATTTTGTTGTTTTCTCTTCCTTCTTCTCCTCCACTTCCTTCACTTCCTTCCCCTACTCCCACTTCCTTCAGCTCTCTCTGCCTCCTCCTCCTCTTCTCTCTGTTTTTACTGATATTTAGTTGGTCCAATCACACTATTTTAGCAGCATTTCTTTCTCAACTGAATTTCCTTTGTACTTTTTTACATCTCTAGTTTTGGTCTCACACGGGTGTTGAAGTTTTAGAACAAGGTCACTATTATCCTCTACCCTTTAGTCTGATTTACCTTAGTCCAAACAAGGCCAGTTGGTTCATAGCTTTAATTGAAGTCTGATCACTTTTTCACTTTCTTTAACATACATTGTTTGGGTTAATGTTGACATTCATAGCTACTGAGTCTCAGGTGTCACAGAGATACCTGAAGGTCCAGGGATTGACCAGGTTTAATACACAAGAACTCAGCATCTCAGAATCTAGAAGTAACCATTACAGCTCAGGAAGAGAGGTAACTGTTGTAAAAGTTTACAATCTAGGAACTGTGAACAAGCCTTCTCCTGATAACCTGTGCTCTCAGGTTCAGGTCTCAGAGTTTGCATGTTATAGTTAGTCCTATTAGTGAGGTGTTACAATGACTGTCTTTTTATTTCTGACTTATTTCATGCAACATTCTGTCCTCAAGTTCCATTTACCTAGTTGCATACCTCACAACTTCATTTCCTCTTGCACATGCTCAATTTTCCTTTGTATGTATACTCCACACTGCCCCATTCTGTTTATCAGTTGATGTTCTGTTAGGCCACCTCCATCCATTGCGAATTGTGAATACTGCCACCATAAACACCAGTGTGCAAATGTCTGTTCATGTCCCTGCTCTCAGTTCTTCCAAGTATATAGCCAATTATGGGGTTGCAGGACCATATGGCAATCCCATACTTAGCTTCCTGTGGAACCACCATACTGCCCTCCAGAAGGGCTGCACCATTCTACTTCCCTACCAGCAGTGATTAGGTACATACCTCTCTCCAGATTTTATCCAGTACTTGTATCCCTCTGTTTATTTTTTAAACATTCAATCCTAAGTAAACAATCACTGGTTCCTGGTATAATCATATAGTTATGCGTTCACTACCAGAATTGATATGTGGACATTTGCATTTCTCCACAAAAAAAAGAAGAGTAGAAGAAAGACAAAAGAAAAAATATGAATAAAAAGTAAAAGAAAAAATTGCATGAAATAAAATACATTAAATAGTTCAGACAACCAACTCCACCAAGAATCGCATACCCCTCCCTTAAATCCCCCTCTTATAGACATTTAGTTTTGGTATATTTTCTTTGTTACAATTAGTAGAGGCATATTACAATGTTACTGTTATCTATAGACTCTAGTTTGCATTGATTGTATTTTTGCCCCAATACCATCCATCCCATTCTCAACACCTTGCCAAGTTGACATTCATTTGTTCTCCCTCATGTAAAAACATTCTTGTATTTGCAGATTCAATCACCATCACTGACCACTCTAGTTTTCACTAAGTTATACAGTCCCAGTCTTTATCTTCTATCTTTCCTTCAGGTGTCCTTTCTCTTTCAACTGTACTCACACCCATGTTTGTTCAATGTACTTACAATATTATGCTATCACCACACCATATCATGCTCTTTATTTCTGGATCTATACAATCTATGCCTTGAACATTCTATACTCCTTCAGCATCAAATGCCTGATCTCTGCCTTCTTTTTTATCTGCTGATAACCTGTGTTCTCAACTTTAACTCTCAAAGTTTGCTCATTAATGTTAATTCACACTAGTGAGACCATGCAGTATTTGTCCTTTACTTTCTGGCTAATTTCACTCAATATAAGCCCTTGAGGTCCATCCACATTGTTAAATGCTTCATGACTTAATTCTGTCTTACAGATGCATAATATTCCACTGTATGTGTATACCAGAGTTTGTTTATCTACCCATCCATTGATGGACATTTGGGCTGTTTCCATCTGTTGGCAATTGTGAATAATTGTGAATAATGCCACTGTAAACACTGTAAACACATTTGGTGTGCAAATGTCTGTGTGCTTGCCTTCAGTTCTCCTGAATATATAACTAGTAATGGGATTGCTGGATCATAAGGTAGTTCTATGCTTAGCTTCCTGAAGAACCACCACACTGCCTTTCAGAGTGGTTGCACCATTCTACCTTCCCACCAACAGCGAATAAGTGTGCCTCTTTCTCCACATCCTCTCCAGCACTTTTAATTTTCTGGTTTTCAGTAATGGCCATTCTTTTTTTTTTTTTTTTTTCTCAAGTTTTTTTTTTTTTATTAAATTCAGTTTTATTGAAATACATTCACACACCATACAATCATCCATGATATACAATCCACTGTCCACAGTATGATAACATAGTTATGCGTTAATCACCACAATCTATCTCTGAACATTTTCCTTACATCAGAAAGAACCAGAACAAGAATAAAAAATAAAAGTGAAAAAAAGATCACCCAAATCATCCCCCCATCCCACCCCATTTGTCCTTTAGTTTTTATCCCCATTCCTCCACTCATCCATACACTAGATAAAGGGGGTGTGATCCACAAGGTCTTCACAATCACACTGTCACCCCTTGTAATCTACATTATTATATAATTGTCTTCAGGAGTAATGGCCATTCTTGTAGGTGTGAGATGATATCTCATTGTGGTTTTGATTTGTATTTCCCTAATAGCCAGTAAATTGTTCATCTTTTCATTTGTTTTTGAGCCATTTGTATTTCCTCTTCAGAAAATTGTCCAGGTCTTTTGCCCAGTTTTTAATTGGGTTGTTTGTCTTTTTGTTGTTGAGTTGTAGGATCTCTATATATTCTGGATATTAAACTGTTATCTGATAGGTGGCTTCCAAATATTGTCTCCTATTGTGTAGGCTGCCTTTTTACTTTTCTGACAGATTCCTTTGATGCACAAAAGTGTTAAATTTTGAGGAAACCTCCTTCATCTATTTCTTCTTGCACTACTCATGCTTTGGGTGTAAGGTCTAGGAAACATCTCCTATCACAAGGTCTTTAAGATATTTCCCTATATTTTCTCCTAAAAGTTTTGTGATCTTAGCTCTAATGTTTAGGTCTTTGATGCAAGTTAATTTTTGTCAAAGATGTGAGATAGGAGTCATCTTTCATTCTTTTGGTTATGGCTATCCAATTCTCCAAACACTGTTTATTAAACAGGCTGCTCTGTCCCAGTTGTGTTGGCTTGTCCGCCTTATCAAAGATCAATTGTGCATAATTAGTTGGAGTAGGTCTATTCGGATCTGTTCTGTTTGTGGTATGCGACATTCTTGATCTGTAATTTTGTCTTTCATAAGAGATGGCAAGTTTTCAGTGATTATTTCCTTCATTTTTTTTTCTGCCTGTTTTTCTTCTCTTCTCCTTCTGGACATGCGTTACACATATATTCATTTGTTTCATCTTGTGCTTCAATTCCCTGAGACCCTGCTCATATTTTTCTGTTCTTTTCCCTCTTTGTTCCTTTATATGTAGGATTTCAGATGTTCTGTCCTCTAGTTCATGAGCCCTTTCTTCCATCCCTTCCAATCTGATGTAAGTTTCCATTGTGTTTTTCATCTCTTCTATTGTGCCTTTCATTACCATAAGTTCTGCCATTTGTTCTTTCAAAGTTCTGAGTTCTTTGTTATGTTCACCCAATGTCTTCTTTAAATCCTTCATCTCTTTTGCCTTATCTTCACTGAACTCATTTGATTTTTGAATTGATTTTGCATGTTTGTTTGAACATTTTTAATTAGTTTTTTCTCCTGTAACTTGTTTGATGCATTAGTTCTTTTGACTGGGCCATAGCTTTGTTTTTCCTTGTGTGACTTGTAATATTTTGTTGGTGTGTAGGCATTTGTTTTCCTTAATTTGTTTATTCTAGAGGTAGTTTTCACTGTTTTACTTTGGGTTTTCTTGTTGGTTGGCTTTGTTCTCTATCTGTTCTTTGTGTTCATTTCAACTTATTCTAGACCTCTAACATAGCTTCTGTTTAACTCATCAGAATTTTTCAGCTCTTGTTATTCTGGTTCTTGCCCTGTCTAAATGTCTCTCTCACCAGCCAGTTGTCAGATTAGCTCTGCCCCCCATTCTCCCCCTGTAACCAGGCTCCCACAGCAGCCTGACTCTGAGGGGCAGGCACTGGGCACCACAGCACACAAGTTCTATGTGTGTGGGTAAAATAAGTCTGCTGGCATCCAGTGGTGGTCTGTTTTTCACCGGCCAGCAAGCCCTGGGTTTATTTTAGAGCAGTGCTTTAACTGTTGGGTTATCTGTATTTCTCTACTTAAACAGGGCCAGTTTCCCATGCACAGGGTGTGGACCAGCTCCACTGGGCCTGGGATAATGTCTAGAGTGGTTCTGAGAAGTCCTAAAATCCCCTTTCACCTTCCGGTCTGCCCAGCAGGTGGCACTGTTCGGTGACTTAATTGTCCTAAGAAGATGTTTATCTTCTGGATCCAAGGCTTTGTCTACTATGATCCTCAAGTTTGGGGGAAGGACTTTCACACCCAGGGCCAGAAAAACTCTCCATCCACGTTTTCTCAGACTCTTCATTCTTCACTGATCTGGGTCTTGAAATGTCCTCCCCTGTCTCCCTGATCTCCAAACCATGGGGATCTGTCTCACTACTGAGAGTGATTTTTTAGTCTGTGTCCCTGCTGGTTCTGTGTTCCTTCTGTGCTGCATGGAACCAAGTGGCGGGGAGGGGAGAGGACCCGCTGGCCTGGAATGGAGTTCTTCTTCCCTTTATCTCTCTTCTTCAATTCAGAATCTGCATGGTCTTTCTTCCATCTGTACCCTCCTTCAGAGTTCAAACAGGTCTCAGGGTTATCCCCCATTTTTGCTGAATATCTCGGGAAAGTTTTCGGCAAATGTTTATGTCACCATGTTGATGAGGTCACCCCCCCCCCTTACTTTGATTTTGAAATTGGTGTAAAGGATTCAGTCTTTCACCTTTAAGTGCAAAGCTATTCCCTGGTGTTACTACATGCCCTTTATTAGGCAAATAACACTGATTTATATTCAGAAATTTAACCAATTTTTCATTCCTGGGATATGCTTTACTTTCCATTTGTATTATTCTTTTTCTATATATTGGTAGATTCAGTTTGCTAAATGTTTAAATGAATTCTTGAATTTACATCCTTGAAGGGTTTTCATTTCTTGTATGCATCATCTACTTTTGGTATCAGAATAATGCTTGCCTCATAGATTTCATTGTGATAGATTTAATATTTTGAAAGTGTTTGTGTAGAACTGATATTATTTCTTCTGGACATGTTCAGAATTCTAACATCATTATTCTCTGGGCCTGAGGTTTTCTTTGTAGAGGTTTTTAAACTGAAAATGCAATTTTTAAAATAGATGTATGAACTTTCATGTTGTCTGTTTTTTCTTAAGATTGGCAGTTTGTCCCTTTCAGAGAATTTTTACATTTCATTTGTTGATAGGATTATTGCATGTATTTATTTGTAATATTCACTTACTTTTCTTTAATTGGGTAGGATCAGTAGGAATGTCCTCTAATATTGCTGATTTTGATAATTTGTGTCTTTTTAAAAATTTGATCACTCTGGTTTGAGGATTATCACTTATATTGACCTAAAAACACAGCTTTTACATTAATTGATTTTATGTAGTATTTTTGTGTTTCCTATCTTATTGCTTTCTGCTCTCATCTTTAGTAATTCACTTTTCTTCTTGTGTGAGTTTAACCTGTAGTTCTTTTTGCAGTTTCATAAAATGAAAGCTTAAGTATATGATTTGAGACTCTTTTTTTTAATGTAGGCATGTAGCAGCCATAAATTTCCCTGTAAGCTAGAATTAATGCTATTAACATAGATTTTCATAATTTGTATTTACAGTTTCACTGATTTTAAAATACTTTATCTTACTTTTTATTTCATATATCATAAAGATTTTGCTATTATTCTTTCACCTTTATTTATAATGTAATAAAATACCAAACATCCCTTTTAATATGTATAACCCAATGATTTTTAATATATTCACAGTTTGTTCTATTACCCCACAAGCAAAAAGATGAAAAGAAACAATACAATAGATTTCCCCATAGAGACAAGATGGTATGGATAAGAAGTTTCTTTTTAGCTCTGCTAGGGGGATGTACTATCCCCAGAGGGAAGTGAAAATTTGAGGGAAATATTGAGTCTCTAAAGAAGTAAAGACATAATGTGCTCCAGGGTGTGAATATAATGTCCCTATTATATGAAGATTCTGTTCCCTAGGGAAGAGATTCAGCAAGATTTTCTCTTCTTTAAAACCAAGTGTATTACATCATTTAATCCCATTAAATCCTCTGGGCTTATTGAGTGGCAAATGTGATCATAATAAAGAGAACATTTTTATTTTCTGTGCTGCTTAGAGAACTG
The DNA here is from genome assembly GCF_015220235.1 of Choloepus didactylus. Lineage (NCBI taxonomy): Eukaryota > Metazoa > Chordata > Mammalia > Pilosa > Megalonychidae > Choloepus > Choloepus didactylus. Next base: position 143,419,382 of record NC_051312.1, on the reverse strand, counting down.
AAAGTCATAATAAGAAATTATGGTCTGTAGCTCAAAATAATTTCCAGAGCCTATTGCACATGATCTGATTTGCATCTTAGAATCAAAGGATCCAGTCTCAGGGCTTCAAATTTTCCATACAGGACAGTAGAGAATAACAGAGATAAGAAAGTACTGAGGTTTTCTGGTCTAAGGAGGGTGAGTTTCTGAATTTCATTCATATTATGCCCTTCTTATTTTGCGATGGATGTCCAGGGATTAAGACATGCCTCTTGCACTTGTAGGTTTATGGACTGTACTCTGTGACTTGGGGAAGATCCTGAATCTCTCCTAGAGTCTGGTTCCTTCATTTGGATCCTGAAACATTGTTCCTGGTCTGACCCCCAGGAGGGCCTAATGTGCCCAAGAGTCCAGTACCAGTTTCCTAGTGCCTCTGCCTCCAATGTTTTTGGTGAGGGATGGGCTTAGGGGAATAAAGAGTTGATGAGATGAGAGAGATGATGTCCTGGTCCATTTTTCTCTTCTCTTCTCCCTTGTTTCTTCCCGCTGTCATGTCTTCATGCAGCAGCATTGGCTTTCATTCTGTGGGGTAAGTTGTGTGTGCTTGTTACTATATTTAGCTTTAAAGACGATAATAAGGGGACATTTCTGCCCCTTGGTATCAGGGGTGAAGGCAGACTTTAATAGTGCATGTTAGGATAATCTCAGACATTCCCCTTGTACAGTATAGCCCACTCCTGTGGAAGGAGACAGTGTGGGAAGATTGGAGTTGTCCTCTAATGTAAGCCTTTTCTGTGTCCCCACAGATCCACTATAGCCAAATGGCTACTGGAAATATCTCTTTTGTGACTGAATTTATACTGGTGGGATTAACAGAGCACCCAGATCTCCAGCTTCTACTGTTCTTCCTCTTTCTAGCAACCTATGTGTTCACCATCCTGGGAAATTTGGGGTTGATAATTCTGATTGGGCTGAATTCTCACCTTCACACCCCCATGTACTTCTTCCTCTTTAACTTGTCCTGCTTAGACTTCTGTTATCCATCTGTTTTTACACCCAAAATGCTGATCAACTTCATATCAAAGAAGAGTATTATCTCCTACTGGGGTTGCATGACACAGTTCTTCTTTTTCTGCATTCTTGCCATCTCTGAGTGCTACGTGCTGACATCAATGGCCTATGATCGCTATGTGGCCATCTGTAACCCACTCTTGTATAACATTGCCATGTCCCCTAAAGTGTGTGTCAACCTTATTCTTGGTTCATACTTGATGGCATTTTCTTGTGCTATGGCCCACACTGGATGCATGCTGAGACTGACCTTCTGTGATGTCAACATCATCAACCATTTTTTCTGTGACATCCTCCCTGTGCTCCAGCTCTCCTGCACAAGCACCTATGTCAATGAGCTGGTGGTGTTCGTTGTGTCGGGCATCAACCTCATTGTGCCCAGTCTCACCATCTTTCTGTCTTATGGTTTCATTCTCTGCAGCATTTTCCACATCGATTCCATTGAGGGCAGGCTCAAAGCCTTCAGGACATGCAGTTCCCACATAATAGCTGTTTCTGTTTTCTTTGGATCATTGTCATTTATGTATCTCCAGCCATCCTCTATTGGGTCTGTGAATGGGGGAAAAATATCTTCTGTCTTTTACACCAATGTGGTTCCCATGATGAACCCCTTAGTCTACAGCTTGAGGAATAAAGATGTTATACTTGCCCTTAGAAAGACCTTAAGGAGACTGTTTCGATCATAAATAGGATCTCATGTGCATCTAATCTCAGGACAAAAGTATTCAGTATATTTAATTACAATATATTTGGTGGCAGATTTCTTATTCTATGTCATGGTAAAGGAAATTTGAGCTTTCTCTCAAGAATTTCTTTCCACTTTTGTGAGAGCAGGTCTTCTTTTTCTTACCATCTACTTTTTTTTTTTTTTTCATCTTCTCACCTTTTTTTTTTTTTTTTGCTTTTTGGGCTCCGTTAGGGAAGGAATATATTATATCTGTTTTTTATTGTCAGTTTGAACTTTTTTTCTCCTAGAATAAGATGAATGATTCTTCAATGATTAAATGAAATAACACTAGGGTGTTTTGATATTGGAGGGGGTGTACCCTGGTCTGCCAGTTGTAATGTGTCATTAGAAGCATGAATCAAACAATATGTCTCCACTCCTGCCCTCCATCTTCCACTAATCAGAACTATGTCTCCTTCATATGGCAGGGGTTCGCACGGATAAGAGATTGCATAAACACTGTCAAGAATAATCCCCTTTGTAGATGTAATACTGTGAATGATGCTTCTTTTCAAACAGGGTATTTTTTAACACTCAAAGAAATCCATAACAGATGGCTGATTTATGATTTATGTTTGTTGCTTGGATAAGAAAAGTGAAATCCAGAGAAGTTAATGATTTATTTCATGTCACACAGCTTCTCAGTGAAAAGGCCTAGAGTACTCTCTAGTGTCCTGAATTTAAGTCTATTGTTCTTTCTAGTGCATTTTGCTTCTATTTCATTTTATTTATTTTTATATCAATACAGGAAATATGAGAAAACGTTTCTGTTTTGAAATTGACTCGGCTTTCTTCCAGGACAATACATGTATTTTTCTCAGGGGTTTTTGCTATTTCTGTTTATGAAAACATTGAGGGTTCCTTTTGTGGGAATGATGGGGTTTATAAGATTGGTATAATTTAGATAGGATTGGCTCATATAGAAAACTGACTTCTTCTGCATAATAAAATAAAATTATTTTGGAATGTTTGCCAGTTCTTGTATTTCAGAGAATATGTGATTGGGAGAGATAAGATACTAACAAAATGTCATTGGGCAAGGACCAAAGAGACACATGGTCAATACTAAGAGGTCCCTGGGTGGGGATGGTCAATGTGAGTTTTGTATCTTCATTTCAAACTGAATTTGTATCCTGTATCCTAGTGTGCTGTCATTATCCTCCAGTGTCTTCAGAATTTTGAAGAAATTTCAAAATACCATAGCCAAAATCTGTCCTCTTTTCAAATTTCACAGATTTAAAACCCCTAAAACCAATACTAACCCTCCCCATTGCCACCTTCCATTCCCAACCTCCCCACAAAAAACCTGCTGAAGCACTGGTAAAGTTAGACTTTTCACAATAAATGTGAAAATTCATAGTATATAATCTCTTAAAATGAACCTTTCACCTTCTTCCCACAGCATGAAACTGTTATGGCTTAATTTATATTAAAAGTAGAAAAGCCTTTTTGAAGGAAATACAGTCTGCAAAGATGCATATGCATTTCCTGATCAGTGCTATTTCATATCTAACAACTGCATGACTTGCTTTTGCAGTCAGAAGTGCACAATGTGTCTATATTATTAATATTTTTTGAAGAATTGAAGGAGGAAAAGCTCTCATCAAGGTTTGGGGAAATCGGGTAGAAAGAGGAAGAACTTAAAGTATAAAATAGTGAGTGGTAAACAAAACTCAAGTTAGAATTTAGAGTGTAAAATGATGGGAAAATGAAATGCTATACCCAATTCTGCCTTTTCCCTTATGTTAGCTTCAAGAAGTATTATAGGGATCATAGGATGTTTATGGAGAGTATGATATTTCTGGATACTTGACGTAAAGCAAATATGAAGCCTTAGGGCTGGTGACCTGGAGAACAACTGAATTACTCCTGTACCACCCTCTTAGGGATGCCTTATATTAGTGTTGCACATCTGTTATAATTCACAGAAGAATATTCTTGTATTATTAACTATAGTCCATCATCTACAATAGGGTTCTCTGTGTTATACAGGCGTATGTTTTATCTTTTAATTTTTTTTCTAGTAAGGTATGCAACCTAAAGTTTTCCCCTTTAACTAAAATCACATATACAATTCAATGATGTTAATTACACTCACAGTAATGTGCTACCATCACCACTATCCATTTCCAAACCTTTACCATCAGCGTAAATAGAAACTCTGTACAAATTAAATCATATCCCAGTGATCTAACAGCAGTCTATCCCTTGGTAAGTTATATTCTAGATTCTGACTCTATGAATATGCTTCAATATGCTTACAATAAACAGTTCATATCAGCAAGATCATACAGTGTTTGTCTTTTTGTGTCTGGCTTATTTCCCTCAGCACAATGTTCTCAAGGTTCCATGTTGTTGGATTTCATTACTTTTTATGGCTGAATATTATTCCATTATATGTTTATACCACATTTGTTAATCCATTCAGCTGAAGGACACTTGGGTTGCTTTCATCTTTTGCAACTGTGAATAATGCTGTTAGAAACATCAGTGTGCAAATATTTTTTTGAATCCCTGCTTTCCATCATTCTGGGTATATACCTAGTAGCAGGATTGCACGATCACATGGTAATTCTATACTTAGTGTAATGAGAAACTGCCAAACTGTCTTCCACAGGGGCTGCACCATTTTACATGCCTACCAGCAATGAATGACTGTTCCTATTTTTCCACATCCTCTCCAGCACCTATAGGTTTCTTTTGTTAAAAGTAGCATCCATTCTAGTGGTTGTGAAATTATATCTTGTGGTTTTTTGTTTTGTTTTCTTTTTAATAAGGAATTTGTGGGTTTACAGAAAAATCATGCATAAAATAAAGGATTCCCATATACCCCACCACCAATACCTTGCCTTGGTCTGAAACATTTGTTGTAATTGATTATTTCACATTTTTATTATTTTAATATTAATTAAAGTCCATGGTTTAATGTAGGATTCACTGCTTGTGTAGGGTAGTTCAATGGATTCTTTTTAAGTTTTATTCTGTTACAATCTAACATCTCCCCTTTTAGTCATATTCTTATATATATTTCAGTGCTATTATTTGCATTCATAAAGTTCTCCCATCACCACCATCCATTACCAAAGCATTTCCATTATTCCAGATAGGAAACCTGTACATTATAACCCTTAACTACCCATTCCTTATATCCCTTCACTTTCCATCACCTGGTAGCCTATATTTTACATTCTGACTCTATGATCATACAATATTTGTCCTTTTGCGTCTGGCTTATTTCATGCAACATGATGTCCTCAAGGTTCATCCATGTTGTCACATGTTTCAGGACTTCATTTTTATGGCTGGATAATATTCTATTGTGTGTATATACCATTTGTTGTTTATCCATTCTTTGATTGATGGACACTTGGGTTGCTATCATCTTTGGCATTTTTGAAGAATGCTGCAGTGAACATTGGTGTGAAAATGTCTGTTTGATCCCTTGCTTTCAATTCTTTTGGTTATATACCTAATACTGGAATTGCCAAGTCATTTGATAGTTCTTTACTTAACTTTCCGAGGAACCAACAAACTGTCTTCCACAGTGGCTGCACCATTTTACATTGCTACCAGCAAAGAATGAGTGTTCCTGTTTCTCCACATCACACGTGTTATTTCCATTATTTTTTTAAAGCAGCCATTCTAATGGGTGTGGAATGGTATCTCATTGTAGTTTTGATTTGCATTTCCTTGATGGTTAATGATGTTGAGCATCTTTTCATGTAGTTTGTAGCCATTTGTATATTGTCTTTGGAGAAATGTTTATTCAAGTATTTTGCCAACCTAAAAATTGTTGAATTTGTTTATTAGCTTTAGTAACTTTGTTGTAGATTTTTTGGGACTTTCTATATATAGGATCATGTTACCAAAAATAGTGAAATTTGACTTCTTTCTTTCCAGTTTGGATGCCTTTTAGATCTTTTTCTTGCCTAACTGCTCTGACTGGAATTTCCAGTACAATTTGAACAACAGTGCTGACAGTGACATCTGTGTGTTGTACCCAAACTTAGAGGGAAAGCTTTCAGTATTTACCACTGATTTTTATATTAGTTGTGGGTTTTTCATATATGCCCTTTATCACATTGAGGAAATTTCCTTCTATTCCTATTTTTCTAAGTGTTTTTATCTAGAAAGGATGCTCAATTTTGTCAAATGCCTTTTCTGCATCAATAGAGATGACCATGTGTTTTATTCCCTCCATTTTGTTAGGGTGGTGTATTACATTAATTGATCTTCATATATTGAACCACCCTTGCCTACTCCTGGGATAAAACCCACTTGATCATGGTGTATAATACTTTTAATGTGCTGTTGAGTTGAATTTGCAAGTATTTTTGAGGATTTTACACCTATATTCATAAGAGAAATTGATCTGTAATTTTCTTTTCTTCTAGTATCTTCTTCTGGCTTTGGTATTAGAGTGATATTGGATTCGTAGAATGAGGTGAGTAGTGTTCCCTCCTCTTGTAATTTTTTGTAAGAGTTTAAGCAGGATTGGTATATTGTGTTCTCCTTTTCATTTGTCTCAAGATATTTACTGATTTTCCTTTCAATGTCTCCTTTGACCCATTGATTGCTTAAGAGTGTGTTATTTAACTTCCATATACTTGTGGATTTTCCAGTTGTTCACCTGTTACTGATTTTCAGCTTAATTCCTTTCTGGTCAGAGTAGATGCTTTGTAAAATTTCTGTCTTTTTAAATTTATTCAGACTTAAGTTTTGTGACCCAAGTCTCAATTCCATGGTCTTTTCTGGAGAATGATCCATGTGCAATTGAGAAGAATGTATATCCTACTGTTTGGGTGTGTAATATTCTGTATATGTCTAGCTCCTAACAGTCTAATTCCTTTATCATATTATTCAAGTTCTGTATTTCCTTATTGATCTTCTGTCTTATATGTTCTATCTTCTGATCATAGTGGTGTGCTGAAGTCTCCAACTATTATTGTAGAGGTGTCTTATTTCTCCCTTCAGTTTTGCCAGAGGTGTGTATTTTGGGAGACCCTGGTTATTTGCATATGTATTTATGGTTGTTATTTCTTCTTGGTGGATTGCCCCTTTTACTAATATATAGTGTCCTTGTCTCTTATAAGAGCTTATTAATTTTATTAGAGAAATGGTTTTCCACCAGTCATGGTATATGGGAATCCTGTACCTTCTAAAAGATTTTTCTTGAAGTCTATTTTGTCTGATATTAGTATAGCTACCCCAGCTCTTTTGGTTACTGTATCCATGGAATATATTTTTCCAGTCTTTCACTTTGAACCTATTTGTGTCTTTGGGTCCAAGATGAGTCTCTAGTAAACAACATAGTTGGAACATACTTTTTTTGTCAATTCTGCCAATCTGTGTCTTTTCATTGGGGAGTTTAATCCATTGACATTCAGTGTCATTACTGTAAAGGTGGTACTTCATTTCTTTACACTACTACTAGTCACTGTTTCTTGTATTTTCCTTTCAACCTGCAGAATTCCCTTTAGTAATTCATGTAGGGTAGGTTTTTGTTAACAGATTCTCTCAGTTTTGTTTAACTGTGACCATATTAAAGTCTCCCTTAATTTTGAAGGACAGTTTGCCATATGAAGAATACTTTGCTGGTAGTTGTTTTTTTTTCTCTCAGTACCTTAAATATATCTTACCATTAATTTCTGGCCTCCATGATTTCTGATGAGAAATTACTTAGTCTTATTGAGGATCTCTTGCATGTGACAAATTGCTTTTCTCTTGCTGCTTTCAGCATTCCCTCTTTATCTCTGACATTTGACATTCTGATTAGTGTGTGTCTCAGAGTAGGTCTATTAGAATTTATTCTATTTCGAGTATGTTGCTCTTCTTGGACATGTAAATTTATGACTTTCATAAGAATTGGTAAATTTTCAGCCTTTATTTCCTCAGACATTCTTTCTGTCCCTTTTCCTTTCTGTTTTCCGAATGGGACACCCATGCAGTGTATGTTTGTGCATTTCATGCAGTCGGATCCCAGAGACACTGCTCAAGTTTTTCTATTCTTTTCTCTGTCTGTACTTCTGACTATATAATTTCAACTGTCCTGTCTTGTAGTAGACTGATTCTTCCTTCTGCCTGTTCAGATCTGATGTTTTATGCCTCTTGTGTATTTTTAATCTCTATTATTGTGTCTTTCATCCCCTTAGTTTCTTTTATGTTTCTTTTTCTACTTTCAAATTCTTGTTTATGCTTAGTCAGTATCTTCTTAAAATCATTGATCTCGTAATGCATATTTTCTTTCATCTCCCTGATTTATTTAGGAGATTTGTTTGAACATTTTTGATTGGTTGTTTTGAATTCTGTGCCTCTTCTAGTTTTAATTTGTTTCCTTGAGTGAGCCATATCTTCCTGTTTCTTAGTATGGCTTGTAATTTATTGTGGATATCTCGACATCTGATTATCTTGATGAATTTACTCTGAAGATCAGTTTCTCTCTCTTGCCTTGGATTTTATTGTTGATTGTCTTTGTGCTTAGGGTCATCTTTGATGCTTGGTGCAAGTTAATCTAGACCTTTAGAAAATCCCAAGTTTAACTGATCAGATTTTCTCAGCTCTCCTTCATCTGATTCTTATCCTGGGTATGTGGTTCAATTTTGAAGATTATACTTTTTGTGTAATTATTTCTCTAACAGGAGAAAGCTTCCTTTCCTTTTGTTCCTTCTGCAGGAATTTTGATCTGTTCTGTTTGTTTTTGTGCAGAATTTTATTCCCCAGTCCCAAGATTTGTTAAAATTCTCTCCCTCACACAGTGCCCCATTTTCCTTATAATTTTCAATTCTGGGACACTCCTGTCTTACAGCAGTTCAGTTTAACCTGGCTTTTTATTTTCTTTTTTTCTCTATGAGGCTTTTCTGCCTCCATTTTCTTTCCCATTAGGTTATCCCACCAGGATGGGATCAATCCAGAAAAGTTAGTCACTCCAGAAAATTCCATTTACATTTAGGTGGTCCAGCTTCCAGTATCTGGATTATACCACTTGGCAGCTGCTCTTTTGCCACAGTCCATTATTCTACCCTCTTCTCTGGGTGCCCTTTTGTATGCAGCGTTCCTCAGGAGTTTTTATTCTGCTCTGTGTCTCTGTGGAGTTGGTCCCTGTGCCTGGATATGTGTGAGATTCTAAGTCACTGCTGTAATTGTTTTATAGTCTTTGTTCCTGGTGGGGGAAGGAATCATGGCCACTGCCTCTGAGCAGCTCCCAGCCTGTACAGGACCAAATGAGGGGGGAAGAAAGGATCAGTGGGTTGGGTCAGAGGTTTCCTACCTGATATTTTTCTCTTTCTTCAATTTGGCATTTATGGAGTCCTTCTCCCATATCTACCATCCTCTAGAGTTCTAAGCAAGTGGGATTTGTCCTTTTACTCACTAAATCGCCTGGGAAGTTTTTCCAGGGGATGTCTTACATCACTATGTTGATGATGTCACCTGTGCCTCTTTTTCTTTGTTTCCATATGTTACAGGGATTTTAACCTACAAAAATACAAATGCAGCTGGGAGACCAATAATAGTTATAATTTATTTTATTTTTAAAATAAAGTTGCAGTAATTCTTTTCTAGAATGGAATTTTGGATTATTTTTCTTTTAAGAATGAATACAAAAGATGAATACTCTAAAAAGCCTTAATCTGGTCTGTTGGGGATTGAATCCTGTCCCCCTTAAAGACATATTCTGGTTTTTATCCATGTTCCTGTGGGTGTGAACCCGTTTGTAAATAGGACCATCAAAGATATTATTATTTGTTGAGGTGTGGACTCAGTATTGACTAGGGTTTTGAAAGATCATATTTAGATGAGGCATAACTGAAACAGGGTGAGCCTTAATCCACATGGCTTATTCTTTTTTTTTTTATCTTCATTTTACTGTGATATATTCACATACCACGCAGTCATACAAAACAAATCGTACATTAAATTGTTCACAGTACCATTACATAGTTGTACATTCATCACCTAAATCAATCCCTGACACCTTCATTAGCACACACCCAAAAATAACAAGAATAATAATTAAAGTGAAAAAGAGCAATTGAAGTAAAAAAGAACACTGGGTACCTTTGTCTGTTTGTTTGTTTGTTTCTTTCCCCTATTTTTCTACTCATCCATCCATAAACTAGACAAAGTGGAGTGTGGTCCTTATGGCTTTCCCAATCGCATTGTCACCCCTCATAAGCTACATTTTTATACAATTGTCTTCGAGATTCATGGGTTCTGGGTTGTAGTTTGATAGTTGCAGGTATCCACCACCAGCTACCGCAATTCTTTAGAAACTAAAAAGGGTTGTCTAAATTGTGCGTGAGAGTGCCCACCAGAGTGACCTTTCAGCTCCTTTTGGAATCTCTCTGCCACTGAAGCTTATTTCATTTCCTTTCACATCCCCCTTTTGGTCAAGAAGATGTTCTCCGTCCCACGATGCCAGGTCTACATTCCTCCCCAGGAGTCATATTCCACGTTGCCAGGGAGATTCACTCCCCTGAGTGGCTGATCCCATGTAGGGGGGAGGGCAGTGATTTCACCTTTCAAGTTGGCTTAGCTAGAGAGAGAGGGCCACATCTGAGCAACAAAGAGGCATATGGGAGGAGGCTCTTAGGCACAAATATAGGGAGGCCTAGCCTCTCCTTTGCAGCAACCGTCTTCCCAAGGGTAAATCCTATGGTAGAGGGCTCAACCCATCAAACCACCAGTCCTCTATGTCTGTGGTCATGTTAGCAACCATGGAGGTGGGGTAGGCGAATACCCCTGCATTCTCCACAGGCTCCTCAAGGGGGCTCTACATATTTTTTTTTTTTAACTTTTTTCCCTTTTTATAATCAACTGTATGAAAAAAAAATTAAAAAAAAAAAACAACATACAATAAAAGAACATTTCAAAGAGACCATAACAAGGGAGTAAGAAAAAGACAACTAACCTAAGATAACTGCTTTACTTCCAACCTGTTCCTACTTTACCCCAAGAAAGTTACCTAATATAGCAACATTTCTGTGAACTTGGTCCTTAACAGACCATAGTCATTCCTGGGCATCCCCAGAACGTTAAATAGCTTATCTGTTCTTCTTGGATTATTGTTCCCCCTTCCTTAATTGCTCTCTATTGCTAGTTCCCCTACATTCTACATTATAAACCATTTGTTTTACATTTTTCAAAGTTCACATTAGTGGTAGCATATAATATTTGTCTTTTTGTGCCTGGCTTATTTCGCTCAGCATTATGTCTTCAAGGTTCATCCATGTTGTCATATGTTTCACGAGATTGTTCCTTCTTACTGCCGTGTAGTATTCCATTGTGTGTATATACCACATTTTATTTATCCACTCATCTGTTGAAGGTCATTTGGGTTGTTTCCATCTCTTGGCAATTGTGAATAATGCTGCTATGAACACTGGCGTGCAGATATCTGTTCGTGTCACTGCTTTCCGATCTTCCAGGTATATACCGAGAAGTGCAATTGCTGGATCGAATGGTAACTCTATATCTAGTTTTCTAAGGAACTGCCAGACTGACTTCCAGAGTGGCTGAACCATTATACAGTCCCACCAACAATGAATAGAGTTCCAATTTCTCCACATCCCCTCCAACATTTGTAGTTTCCTGTTTGTTTAATGGCAGCCATTCTAATCGGTGTTAGATGGTATCTCATTGTGGTCTTAATTTGCATCTCTCTAATAGCTAGTGAAGCTGAACATTTTTTCATGTGTTTCTTGGCCATTTGTATTTCCTCTTCAGAGAACTGTCTTTTCATATCTTTTGCCCATTTTATAATTGGCTGTCTGTACTATTGTCATTGAGTTGTAGGATTTCTTTATATATGCAAGATATCAGTCTTTTGTCAGATACATGGTTTCCAAAAATTTTTTCCCATTGAGTTGGCTGCCTCTTTACCTTTTTGAGAAATTCCTTTGAGGTGCAGAAACTTCTAAGCTTGAGGAGTTCCCATTTATCTATTTTTTCTTTTGTTGCTTGTGCTTTGGGTGTAAAGTCTAGGAAGTGGCCGCCTAATGCAAGGTCTTGAAGATGTTTTCCTACATTATCTTCTAGGAGTTTTATGGTACTTTCTTTTATATTGAGATCTTTGGTCCATTTTGAGTTAATTTTTGTGTAGGTTGTGAGGTAGGAGTCCTCTTTCATTCTTTTGGATATGGCTATCCAACTCTCCCAGCCTCATTTGTTGAAAAGACCATTATGACTCAGTTAAGTGACTTTGGGGGCCTTATCAAAGATCACTCGGCCATAGATCTGGGGGTCCATCTCCGAATTCTCAATTTGATTCCATTGATCTATATGTCTATCTTTGTGCCAGTACCATGCTGTTTTGACAACTGTGGCTTTATAATAAGCTTCAAAGTCAGGGAGTGTAAGTCCTCCCACTTCATTTTTCTATTTTAGAGTGTCTTTAGCAATTCGAGGCATCTTCCCTTTCCAAATAAATTTGATAACTAGCTTTTCCAAGTCTGCAAAGTAGGTTGATGGAATTTTGATTGGGATTGCATTGAATCTGTAGATGAGTTTGGGTAGAATTGACATCTTAATGACATTTAGCCTTCCTATCCATGAACATGGAATATTTTTCCATCTTTTAAGGTCCCCTTCTATTTCTTTTAGTAGAGTTATGTAGTTTTCTTTGTATAGGTCTTTTACATCTTTGGTTAAGTTGATTCCTAGGTACTTGATTTTTTTAGTTGCTATTGAAAATGGTATCTTTTTCTTGAGTGTCTCTTCAGTTTGTTCATTTCTAGCATATAGAAACATTACTGACTTATGTGCATTAATCTTGTATCCCGCTACTTTGCTAAATTTGTTTATTAGCTCTAGTAGCTGTATCGTCGATTTCTCAGGGTTTTCCAAGTATAAGATCATATCATCTGCAAACAATGACAGTTTTATTCTTCTTTTCCAATTTGGATGCCTTTTATTTCTTTGTCTTGCTGGACTGCCCTGGCTAGCACTTCCAGCACAATGTTGAATAACAGTGGTGACAGCGGGCATCCTTGTCTTGTTCCTGATCTTAGAGGGAAGGCTTTCAGTCTGTCACCATTGAGTACTATGCTGGCTGTGGGTTTTTCATATATACTCTTTATCATATTGAGGAAGTTTCCTTCAATTCCTACTTTTTGAAGTGTTTTTTATCAAAAACGGATGTTGGATTTTGTCTAACGCTTTTTCAGCATCTATTGTGATGATCAATTGATTTTTCCCTTTTGATTTGTTAATGTGTTGTAATACATTGATTTTCTTATGTTGAACCATCCTTGCATGCCTGGAATGAACCCCACTTGGTCATGGTGTATGATTTTTTTAATGTGTCTTTGGATTCGATTTGCAAGTATTTTGTTGAGGATTTTTGCATCTATATTCATTAGGGAGATTGGCCGGTAGTTTTCCTTTTTTGTAGCATCTTTGCCTGGTTTTGGTATTAGATTGATGTTAGCTTCATAAAATGAGTTAGGTTGTGTTACATTTTCTTCAATGTTTTGAAAGAGTTTGAATAACATTGGTGTCAGTTCTTTCTGGAAAGTTTGGTAGAATTCCCCTGTGAAGCCATCTGGCCCTGGGCATTTATTTGTGGGAAGATTTTTGATGACTGATTGGATCTCTTTGCTTGTGATCGGTTGATTGAGGTCTTCTGTTTCTTCTCTGGTCAGTCTAGGTTGTTCATATGTTCCCAGGAAATTGTCCATTTCCTCTACATTATCCAGTTTGTTGCCATACAGTTGTTCATAGTATCCTCTTATAATTTTTTAAATTTCTTCAGGATCTGCAGTTATGTCACCTTTTTCATTCATTATTTTGTTTATATGGGTCTTCTCTCTTTTTGATTTTGTCAGTCTAGCTAGGGGCTTGTCAATCTTGTTGATCTTCTCAAAGAACCAACTTTTGGTGATATTTATCCTCTCTATTGTTTTTTGTTCTCTATGTCATTTATTTCTGCTTTAATCCTTGTTATTTCTTTTCTTCTACTTGGTTTAGGATTGGTTTGCTGTTCATTTTCTAGCTTCTTCAGTTGATCCATTAGTTCTTTGATTTTGGCTCTTTCTTCCTTTTTAATATATGCGTTTAGTGCTATAAATTTCCCCCTCAGGACTGCTTTTGCTGCATCCCATATGCTTTGGTATGTTGTGTTCTCATTTTCATTCATCTCTATATATTTAGCAATTTCTCTAGCTATTTCTTCTTTAACCCACTGATTGTTTAGGAGTGTGTTGTTTAACCTCCAGGTATTTGTGAATTTTCTAAGTCTCTGATGGTTATTGACTTATAATTGTATTCCATTGTGGTCAGAGAATGTGCTTTGAATAATTTCAATCTTTTTAAATTTATTGAGGCTTGTTTTATGTCCCAGCATATGATCTATTCTGGAGAAAGTTCCATGAGCACTAGAAAAGTATGTGTATCCTGGTGGTTTGGGATGCAATGTTCTGTATATGGCTGTTAAATCTAATTCGTTTATCAGATTGTTTAGGTTTTCAGTTTTCTTATTGGTCTTCTGTCTGGTTGATCTATCTATAGGAGAGAGTGATGTGTTGAAGTCTCCCACAATTATTGTGGAAACATCAATTGCTTCCTTTAGTTTTGCCAGTGTTTCTCTCATGTATTTTGTGGCACCTTGATTGGGTGCATAGATGTTTATGATTGTTATTTCTTCTTGTTGAGTTGCCCCTTTTATTAGTATGTAGTGGCCTTCTTTGTCTCTCAAAACATCCCTGCATTTAAAGTCTATTTTATCTGAGATTAGTATTGCTCCGCCTGCTTTCTTTTGGCTGTAGCTTGCATGAAATATTTTTTTCCATCCTTTCACTTTCAATTTCTTTGTGTCCCTGTGTCTAAGATGAGTCTCTTGTATGCAACATATTGACGGTTCATTTTTTTTGATCCATTCTGCGAATCTATATCTTTTAATTGGGGAGTTTAATCCATTTACGTTCAACGTTATAACCGTGAAGGCATTTCTTGAATCAGCCATCATATCCTTTGGTTTATGTTTGTCATATATGTTTTTCCCCTCTCTCTATTAATATCCTTTATTGTACCCATACCGAATCTCTTTAGTACTGAACCTTTCTCCACGTCTCTCTGTCCTTTCTTTGTTTCTCTGTCTGTAGGGCTCCCTTTAGTATCTCCAGTAGGGCAGGTCTCTTGTTAGCAAATTCTCTCAGCATTTGTTTGTCTGTGAAAAACTTAAGCTCTACCTCAAATTTGAAGGAGAGCTTTGCTGGATAAAGTATTCTTGGTTGGAAATTTTTCTCACTCAGAATTTTAAATATGTCGTGCCACTGCCTTCTTGCCTCCATGGTGGCTGCTGAGTAGTCACTACTTAGTCTTATGCTGTTTCCTTTGTATGTGGTGAATTGCTTTTCTGTTGCTGCTTTCCGAACTTGCTCCTTCTCTTCCGTGTTTGACAGTGTGATCAGAATATGTCTCGGAGTGGGTTTTTTTGGATTTATTCTATTTGGAGTTCGCTGGGCATTTATGGTTTGTGTATTTATGTTGTTTAGAAAATTTGGGAAGTTTTCCCCAACAATTTCTTTGAATACTCTTCCTAGACCTTTACCCTTTTCTTCCCCTTCTGGAACACCAATGAGTCTTATATTCAGATGTTATATATTATCTATCATATCCCTGAGGTCCGTTTCGATTTTTTCAATTTTTTTCCCCATTCTTTCTTTTATGCTTTCATTTTCCATTCTGTCATCTTCCAGGTCACTGATTCGTTGTTCAGCTTCCTCTAGTCTTGTACTATGAGTGTCCAGAATCTTTTTAATTTGGTCAACAGTTTCTTTAATTTCCATAAGATCATCTATTTTTTTATTTAGTCTTGCAATGTCTTCTTTATGCTCTTCTAGGGTCTTCTTGATTTCCTTTGTATCCCGTACTATGGTCTCATTGTTCACCTTTAGTTCTTTGAGTAGCTGCTCTAGGTGCTGAGTCTCTTCTGATCTTTTGATTTGGGTGCTTGGGCTTGGGTTATCCATATCGTCTGGTTTTTTCATATGCTTTATAATTTTCTGTTGTTTTTGGCCTCTTGGCATTTGCTTAACTTGTTAGGTTTCTTTTAGGATTTGTAGACCAATTGAAGTCCTTATCTCTAATTTATCAGATCTACAGCTTTGTGGAGTACACTTTCTCTAACTAACCAGCAGGTGGCGTCCACGAGCCACCTGTTCTCCACAAACCAGTTCTTCCCTGCTTTGCCTTTGTGGTGAGTGGGGGAGTGAGTCTTGTGGGGTCCAATTGGTGTACCAAGCTTGCGTGTGTAGTTGGTGTTGCCCGCCGTGTATATGGGGCATGTTTCTGGGCAGTCAGGGAGGGGGTGTGGCTCTAACAATCAAATCTCCCTGTTGATCCTGGTGTTTTAAAGCTACTGCAATAGTCTAATCCTCCAGTTCAGTCCTGCCACAGTTTGTCTCTGCCACTGACCCACAAGTCCTTGGTGGTGGGGTATGGCTCCTGAGACTTGCATGTGGGTCCCTCTTCCGGGCCATGCACCCCCTGGTCCTCTGTTGAGGGATGACTGTGCTATGTCACAGGTGAGTGCTGTCCCCCCAGGGCAGTTCTGGGCTGCTGGGCTGTGTAGGGAGGCTCCTAGTCTGCTGAACTGATGGCTGAATGGGGCTTTGTTAATTCACACTGCTCCACCTTCCCAACTCTGGGACAATCAGCTGAGGTTGCAGGGAAGGCTAATGTCCACGCCCAGTTTTGTGGAGTGTGCCTGTTATTTGAAGCACTTTCGTCACACTGGGTTGTCTGGGGCAGCTCTGGCTATGGGGCTGGCGATGGGCAGGAATGTTTCCTGTCCACCAGGATGATAGCTGTGAGCGGACACCCCCCTTTTCCTGGGAAGTTGTGGTGTTTAGTGAATTTTCTCAGCCACTGGATTATTGCCTTTTGTCTCAGAGCTCTCTTAGTTCTGCTCTTGTCTCGACCTGCCCAAATTGCAAGTCTTTGAGGCTTTCTGTATTGGGCTTCTTAGGGTAATTGTTTTAGAAAAAGGAAAAAGGATTAAAAAAAAAAAGAAAAAAAGCGCCCTCCTCACAGATCTAATGGGTTATTGAAATGCTAAGAGACAAAGCAATTAGGGCCATTAAGGAAAGTTTCACAGGGCAGAGAGATCAGCTTTTCTTCAGGATTTGCATATGAGCCTCAGGGCCTGAGCTCTGCCCTTCCCCTTTCTATGTTCACCAGAACTCCAAAAAGCATCCGCTTTTATTTTGGAGTTTTTTGTGCTGTTTTTTTCTATGCCTGTCTCCTCTCTGCTGGGCTGGCTGCTCTCAGATTCTCTGGTGTCTGGTCTCAGTCTATCTATGGTTGGAGTTTGGATCAGTAGAATGGGTTTCCGATAAGGGCTGCCAGTGCAGTTCTCCCTTCTCCTTCCCGGAGCTGACAGCCCCTCCTCCCACGGGACTGAGCCTGGCAGGGAGGGTTGCGGGTCCCCAGGCCACAAAAACTTACAGATTTCGCTGATCTCAGCAGTTCCACGTTTTCATGAGTGTTGTATTAAGTTTGCCCAAAGTCCGATTCCTCTGTGGTGTCCAGTCCACACAGTTCCTGGCTTTCTACCTACTTTCCTGGAGGAGTAACTAAAACATACAGCTCACCAGTCCGCCATCTTGCCCCGCCTCCCGGCTTATTCTTATAAGAAAAAGAAATTTGAATTAAGTCAGTTAGTAGCAGACAGTAGTCAGTAGAAGACTGAAATCAGAAGAAATCAGAAAATAAAGTAGAGAACTATGTGACAGAGGAAGAGATACAAGTTAAGGAAACTTAAGCTTGCCATCAAGATCCCATGTTAATGCTACATCCTGCAGGAGAAAGCACAACCTGTTGAGAACCTGATTTTGAGCTTCTATCATTCAAAATCATGACACACTAAATTCTCATTTGATAATCAAAACTATTGTTTGGTATTTGTCATAGCAGCCATGGCAAACCAAGACATGGTCTATCTAGTGACAATTGAAATATTTTCTAAAGTAGCTATTATAATTACTATTTTGCCATTTTTCTAAGGTCCATTCAATTCTTAAGCATTGTGAATTTTGTTCTTGCCGGTTTGCATGTGTGTTCTAGATGTTTAGCATCACTAATTTACCCTCTGGGTTTTAAAAGATCACAAATACTCCATGCCTTGACCCCAAAGTAAACTTCCTTGATTTTCACCTAAGTTCTATTTATATCAAAATGCTGGAGTTAAAAAAATGAATAATAGGGAGGGGTGAAGGAGATGGGATGTCTTGGGTATTCTTTTGTACTTTAATATTCTTTCTTTTTTTGTCTGTGGTAAAGAAAATGTTCAAAAATTGATTCTGGTAATGAATGCACAACTATATAATGGTACTGTGAACAACTGATCATACACTTTGGATGATTGTATGGTATGTGAATATATCTCAATAAAATTGAATACAAAAAAAAAGCTGGAGTCTTCTTTTTGCTTTTTGCTTTTTCTTTTACTTGTAATCTGTTTTGAAAAAAAATTATTTACCTATTGCATAAAAGTGTCTGTTTTTAAGTAAATAGGAGTATGCACTATTTGGGATCTTCTGTAGATGGAGCTGAATCACAATGCTCTATTCCTAATCTGGGCTGACATGATAAGTTCCATATTATCTGGGGTAAAGTAGACACTACAGTCTGCTCACCTGGACATGTGAATGCCAAGTAACATAGAAACAGTCTCATCTTTTCAACATCATTACTAGTATTGGCATCAGGATTTGAATAAATGCCTCCACTAAAGACTGTGCATGCAGCTTTAACTAGACCCAAATCCCTGGATCTTGTCCCTTTTTCGTTTTTCTTACAACCTCTCCTCTGTTATGCTGACTGTTCTTGTTCCCATTTGAGAATGGCCAAATGGTACCACATACCACCTGCTTCTGAGGTCATCCAGCATCCCAGTCCATTCAGTACTGAAGTGGAGGCTTATTATTCCACATTTTGTTGCCAAAATTGCATAGTCAGAGGATGATTAGAGGAGAAATAACAGGTATCTTTGGAGAAATGACAGGTGTCTCAGGTTATAATAAGGGCAGAGGATGGATTACATTGTAAACATTGCAATTACTATTATGAAAAATTACATCAAATGTTTTGCAAAAGAGCCTATAGTCTTACTGTGAATTTGTCACAAAGGAAAATACTGTCCATTAAGTTTGATAAAACTTTTTAGTTACTGATTTACTTATCAATGAATTTTATCATGAAATAAAATAAGTATATATTGATCATGAACTATATCCCTGGAAACATTTGTGAACTTACTTAAACTCTGTCTCATTAAAGTAATAAACATTTTTAGTCTGGAGGCTGTATAAATATCCTTTATATATTTAGAATGTCCATCATTCTGGGTGGACAAAAAAATAGTTGTTGAATTGGATTATCTTGTTTCAATAAGAATAATAAAATGCTTATTATTGCAAATATAATTAATGAAATATAATAAAAATAACTACAGGACAAATAATTTGAGTTTGTGTTTTTTTACTGACCAAGTTGGTTTCCTTCTTGCTCATCTAAGATTTTGTTGTTGACTGGATTCATGTTAACAGTCTTCTCTGGCACTCGTTATGTCAGTCTTTCCCAGCCAAAATAGGGCCAGGGTCCCATGCAGGGGTGCAGACCCATCCAAGAGGCCCTAGAGGTCAGGAAAGCAGCTTCTCAGTACTGCACTTTCCCAGCCTTCCCAGCATATGGCACTCTTTGGCCACCTATTCCCCACAGCCCTACAAAGGTAAGTTACTTTTTAGCCTTCTGACCCCTGTGTTTCTGAAGCAGGTGGGAATGATGGCTTCATCATGCTGGGGGTGCCTGTCCAGAAAGGACCAAGGCTGTGAGACCCAGAGGGTCAGTCTCACTGGCCAGCAGTTGGATCAGGACTCTTCTGTGTTCCCCTCTTTTCCTGAGGGGAGGACCTCCCTGTCTCTCCCAGATAGCAGCAGCCAGCCTGGGGAGACCAACACTAACCAGAAGGTGCTGTCCTCAGGGTTGGGGGCTGGGCACCTGGAGCCATGGAGATCTGTCACTCACCACAGTCTCCCTGCTTGTGGATAACATGGAGCCTCTGATGCACTGGGCTCCTGCTTGGAAAGGCTCAAGGCTGTGGGATACAGAGGATTAACTTTGCTGGCCAACAGTTGGGTCAGGACTGTGCTGTGTCTCGCCAGCAGGGGGAGCACCAGGTCAGCCCACAGCTGTGGGCCTCAGGTATGGAGGATGGGTGTGGGAGTTGTGATTGGGTTTACTTACCATGATTTCTCATGGTTTCTGTTTTTATTCTTCCAGCTTTTCCTTGTGTGTTGCAAGTGTTCTTCCCTTGACTCCTGTGCCCCAGAACCACTCACTGCTTTGGACAGTTTCTCCCTGTTCTCTACATGTTTTTGGTGGAGGAGTGAGTTCTGCCTCTCCTTATGCCACCATCTTCCTGGAAGTCGACATTTTTTACATGCAAATGCATATATATTTCTATGATGAGTTGATTATTCAAGTAAGGTTAGTTGATTTAAGGCTTAGAAGAGCAAATTTACATTTAAAAAAAAGTAAAATATATCATACATGTTAAGTAACTACAGGTTCCTCTTACAAACATAATTCAGAAGAATGGAAGGGCCTGGTACTTTGATGAGAGCATTGAATTGTTGAACCAACACTGTGATACTCTACCTCCAGATGTATTATCATGTGAGGAAAATAAGCTCCTATTTAAGTGGGTTCTTAATTGAATATTCAGTGACTTGAAACTAGAAAGTTTATAGGTAATAGAATGGGTTAAGGGTAATTCTTATATACAAAATTTTAATAAATATTTTAATAGCTACTGTTCTAGTTTGCTAATGCTGCAGAATGCAAAACACCAGAGATGGATAGGCTTTTATAAAATGGGGGTTTATTTCACTACACAGTTACAGTCTTAAGGCCACAAAACGTCCAAGGTAACACATCAGTAATCGGGTACCTTCACTGGAGATGGCCAATGGTGTCCGGAAAACCTCTGTTAGCTGGGAAGGCACATGGCTGGCATCTGCTCCAAAGTTCTGGTTTCAAAATGGCTTTCTCCCGGGATGTTCCTCTCTAGCAAGCTTGCTCCTCTTAAAAACGTCACTCATAGCTGCACTCCCTTTAGTCTCTTTGAGTCAGCACGTTTATATGGCTCCACTGATCAAGGCCCACCCTAAATGGACAGGGCCACGCCTCCATGGGAGTATCCCACCAAAGTCACCACCCACAGCTGGGTGGGGCACATTCCAAGCAAATCTAATCAGCACCAAAAGTCTGTCCCACAAGACTACATCAAAGATAATGGTGTTTGGGGGACAAAATGCATTCAAACCGGCACAGCTACATATCTTGGGGAATTTCTTGGTCCTTTTTAATGAACATTGATGAAAAAATATTTGTGCAGATTTAAATTTAATGTGAAATATAATCTATTTCAATTGCCTAATTTTTGTTTTTCATTAAACCATGTTTACTCTAAAATGAAAATATTCTCCAACATTCTCTTTTTTACATTTCCTGAAAGAATTGAGGTCTGGCATAAACTTAATGTACTCAAAATACATAAATCAAGTAGGTCATTTCTTTTATGGCTTCTCATCAAATAAAACTCTGACTCAGTTTCTCCTTTAAGTTTAACCAAGGTGAAATCATAGTTTTGGGGACTTATACTTTTTTTTTTTTCTTTCAGAAGCTTCAAGTGCCAGAGGGTAATGAAGAAACACTGAAAGGTCTTGAGTTAGGGAACCACAGACCTATGTTTTTAGGGATTATTCTGGCAGCAGTGTGGATGGCTCAGAGTGAGTAGGAAATTTTAGAATAATAGTTAGAAGCCAGTACTGTTCAATAATCCAGGTCAGCAAAATTTGGGTGGTGCTTTTGGGAATGGACAGAGAATATTATGGAGTTAGATTCCATTGCTTAGTATGTGAGATATGTAGAAAATATTCTGGAGGTTTTCAGGCAAAGGAAAACTTAGTTTCCACAAATATCATTGAATCACTGCTATGTACACTTTACTGGAGTTAGCACCAGGAGAAAGTAGCATACAAGACAAAGTAGTCTTGTTTCTTACAGAGCTTAAAATTTGTAGAAGAGCAGAAATTAAAAGATAAAGAATATTGCATGATGTGTTATGATGGAACATGTATTGGAAGCTGTGAGAACATATATCATGACAGGTGATTATAATTTCCTATTTACCATATGCTGTGCATTGTTCTAAGCACTTGACTTATATTAGCTCAATTATATGTCACAATCACCAAGTGAAAGAGATGCTCTTATTCTGAACCTTATTTTACAAACTCTCTGAGGCAGAGAGGGATTAAGTAACTTGCCCAAGGTGTTAGAAATAGTCATTATGGAGGTAAAAGTCAAATACCTGTCCTCTAAATCCAGAGCCCAGATTCTTAACTATTATAATGGGAAGTAAGTGATGATCTCAGTTACTGAAATATTAAGGTTATGGACCCATAGGGCATTCAGTTAGAAGTTTTCAGTAGGTGTTTTTAAGAAATAAAGCAGTGCAAGGAAGTGAAGGCATTAAAAATTATTTGAAGATATCCTAGAAGGGACAATAATTGAAGTCAGTTACTATAATCCTTGAGAATTTCCTAATGAAAAACTAAAGAGGCCTGTGATGAAAACCCATGTGAAAATAATCCTTAGGATATGGGAAGAAAGAAGGAAAGAAAACAATATGAAAGATTTCCTTTCAGTAATGAAGATGGTCGGAATTTGGGAGTTGTATTTTAGCACTCTGTTGGGGGATGTACAATCCCTAGAATGAAGTGAAAACTGGAGGAAAACACTGCATCCCTAATGAACTGAAGAAACAACATCCTCTGGGGTTTAAATACCATCCCCCTATTTCTGAATTACACAAAGAATCTGTTCCCTGGAGAAAAGACTGAGTAAGTTTAAGACCTGTTTATAATCAAGTGCATTATATTACTAAACCTACATTAAATCTTATACATTATTGCTGAAGAATGTTCATTTTTTTCTTTGATGGTTGAAGAAGCTCACAGATAAAATCAGAAGTTATCCATTGCTCTGAATGATTTCCAGGGTATATTGGATGTTAGGTCTGCCCTGCATCCTTTGGGATCAAAAGACCCAAAATCTCAGAGTTTTAAATTGCTCTTCGAGGAACATGGGTGTTAAAAAGAAGGATCAGGAAACTCAGTGGTTTTCTGGCTTAAAAGGGTGAATTGCATTCTTATACCTCTTCCTTATTTTGACTTGAGGCCCAGGGATTAAGAAATGATGCCTTGTCTCCATATTGTGCAGTCCTGACACACAAGTGAATTCGGTGGAGAATCTCTTTCATGGAGCAACAAAGAATGTTCAGAGACACAGGGCCCTCAGCATTCCTGTATCTCAGTGTGGAGGTTCCCTCTGCAGGGAAGCAACTCGCACTTCTCTCTATATAGCTGTTAATCTGTGACTTGCAGCAGCTATTGGCCTTCTCCTAGACTCTGGTCCTTCAGTTTTGATCTTGAAACTATGTTCATGGTTCACACAGCAGTGACTAAACTGCATGAGAAGCCAGCTCCAGGTTGCCAGGGCCTCTTCCTCCAGTTTTACTGTGGAGGGGAGGTTCATGTGAATGAAGAGTTGATGCGATGAGAGAAAAGAATTCTTCCTTGGTCCATCATTCTCGTTTCTTTTCCCTTGGTTTTTCTAGCTGTCATGTTTTCCTATGACAGCACTTGTCTTCGCCCTGTGGGCATAAGTTCTAAGTGCTCTTTAGTATAACTAGCTTTAAGGACTCTAATAAGTGGAAATTGGTGTCCCTCGGTATCAGGATAAAAGGTAGATTCTGTGGGTCCAGGTTGGGCTAGTGTCAGACATTTGCACTGTAGAGCCCACTCATGGAGGGGGGTGTGAGATATTGTGGGGAGATCTGGGTTGTTCTCTAATGTAAACATTTTCTCTTGTCCCCACACATCCCCCATAGCAGAATGGATGTGGAAAATTGCTCTTTTGTGACTGAATTCATACTTTTGGGATTAACAGACCAGCCAGATCTCCAACTCCCTCTGTTCTTGCTGTTTCTAGTGATGTATATTATCACTGTGCTGGGAAACTTGGGCTTCATAACTCTAATTGAGCTTAATTCTCATGTTCAAACCCCTATTTAATTTTTCCTCTTTAACTCATCCTTCAAAGACCTCTACTATTACTCTGGTTTTGCACCTAAAATGTGGATCAGTGGCCTGTGATCACTATGTGACCATCTGAATCCACTCAATTGTATAACATTGCAGTGTTGCCTAAAGTGTTCTCCACCCATATGTTTGGTTCATATTTGATGGAATTTTCTGGTGTTATGGCCCAAACTGGATGCATGCTGAGACTGACCTGTGATGCCAACACCATCAACCATTATTTCTGTGACATCCTCTCTACTCCAGCTCTCCTGCACAAGCACCTATGTCAGTGAGCTGGTGGTCTTCATTGTGGTGGGCATCAACATCATCATGGCCAGTCTCACCATCTTCATCTCTTATATTTTCATTCTCCGCAGCATCCTCCACATCAGTTCCACTGAGGCAAAGTCCAAAGCCTTCCGCACCTGCAGTTCCCACATAATGACTGCTTAACTATTCTTTGAATCAACTGGATTTTTCTGTCTTCAAACATCTTCAGCCAGGGCTGTGTATGATGGAAAATTTTATTTTGTCTTTGTGATGGTTAGGTTCATGTGTCAACTTGGTCAGGGGATGATGCCCAAGTGTTTGTTCAAGCAAGCACTGGCCTAACCATTAATGCAAGGATATTTGTGGTTGGTTAATAAACCAGAAAGCTGGTTTATTAAATCATCAGTCAGTTGACTGCATCTGTGGCTGGTTGCATCAATGAAGGGCCTGTCTTCCACAATGAGAGAATTCAATCAGCTAGATTTAATACAATCAGTTGAAGAATTTTAAGGGAGAAGGGAAAGAACCTTAACTTCTTCTTCAGCTAGCCAGCATCTCCTGGAGAGTTCCATCAAAGACCTTCATCAGAGTTGTCAGCTTGCTGCCTGCACTATGGAATGTGGACTCATGCATCCCCACAGTTGCATGAGACACCTTTATAAAATCTTGTATTCATAGATGTCTCTTGTTAGTTCTGTTTATCTAGAGAACCCTGAGTACTACAGCTTGGTACCAGGAGTGGTTCTTGAGAAACAGAATCTTAAAATGGGCATTTATAATTGATTTTTTACTCTGACTAGATTGAAAGGCACTGACTCAACTTTCAATAATCATAATGGCACTGATAGTCCATGGCATGAGTTGGCAATGGAGATACACAAAATATCACCATTTGATTCTCCTAAATCATACTCTTGTACAAGGCAATGCTCTGGGTAACTATTTTGACACCTTAACAGAGTTTTGCAGAGTTAAAAGGTATAATGATGTTGGCTGGTTGCTCTTAGATACACGGGATGAAGTTAAAAGAGAAAGGGATGAGATTAAGGCTTCAAATTTGAAACATAAATGCCACATGACAGATGTAAAGCTTTCTGTGTATGCCCTGAAATAAAATCATATTTCCTCTGGCCACTGACTAGAGATTTCTGAAAATCAGACCCAGGGTCTCATTATGCAAATAGCAGATTTACAATCTAAACTAAAATCTCAACCTTGCAGTATATCTGCTGTTAAAGACATTAATTGGAAAAGATTGGGATCCTGAAACTTGGGATGGGAATATATGGATTGATAATAATGGCAGTGAGGACACTGGAACCCTGGATTCTGCTGGGTCTTTGCTAGATATACCTGTAATGGTCTGCCCTGAGGAAACAGCCTGCCCCCCACCTCTACTCTGCCCTGAGGAGCCTGCCATTCAATCTCCACCTAAAGAGATTAACCCTTCAGTGCCTGCTAAACCTGTAATCACCTCCCTTGAGGAAGCAGCTTCACTCCTTTGTCTGGAGAGATTAATCCTATTTCACCAAATGAATCCACAATGGAATGTCCAAAGGCAGTTGGTTCAAGGGATACTTCTAATTCTTTTTATGACCTACCCCCACCCCCACTCTTTTGCTCAAGACGTATAACTAGACTGAAGTCCCAACAGGCCCTGAAGGGTGAGGTACCAAGTGTGACCCATGAGGAAGTATGCTATATTCCAAAAAAACTGCATGAGTTTTCCAATTTATATAGACAGAAATCGGGAATATGTGTGGGAATGGATATTAAGGGTGTGGAATAATGGTAGAAGGAATATGAAGTTGGATGAGGCTGAATATATTGATACGGGCATAGGAAACAGAGATTCTGCATTCAATGTTGTAGCTCTAGGGGTTAGAAAGGGTGTTAACAGTTTGGGTGGTTGGTTGAAACATGGATCAAAAGGTCACCAACATTATCTGAGGTCTAAAAGCCAGAACTGCCCTGGTATAATATAGAGGAGGGGATTCAAAGGTTTAGAGAGATTGGAACCTTAGAGTGGATTTATGACGGAAGACCTGCTCATGCACCCCAGGAATGTCCAGAGGACACACCTTTTACTGGGACTGTGAGGAATAAATTTGTGAGACTAGCTCCATCATCCCTGAAGAGCGCTGTAGTTGCCCTTCTCTGTAGGTCAGATTTTACTGTGGGAACAGCTGTCACTGAGCTGGAATCCTAAAACACAATGGGGATAATTGGTTCCCAAGTTGGCAGAAGCCACGTGGCAGCAGTTAATCACCAAAGACAAGGTGAGCGTGGCTACCATAATGGAAAACAGGCTCAAAGCAGCAGTCAAAATAATCTTGCAGAGACTTATGGCATTGGCTAGTAGGTCATGGAGTACCTAGCAGTAAAATTGATGGGCAGTCTACTAAATTCTTGTTTGACCTGTATATGCAGAAGAATTCTAAGTCAAGTGAACAAAAGTCTAACTTGAATTACAAAAACAGAGAGTCATGGCCCCTTAATCAATTCCCAGACTTGAGACAGTTTATAGATCCAAAGCCCCTTGAATGAGGGGAAGGCTAGGTACCCTTGGGGAAGGACCCTGTTATACTGCCAAAAATTTATGCTCTTAATCTTCCTCCCAGCCTTCCCCCAAGGGGACCTATGGCCTTTTACCAGGGTAATTGTGCATTGGGGAAAAGGAAATGATCAGATATTTTGGAGATTAATAGACACTGACTCAGACACTGACATTAATTCCAGGAGAACCAATATAACACTCTGATCCACCACTCAGAGTAGGGGCTTATGGACATTAGGTGATGGATGGAGTTTTAGCTCAAGTCCATTTCATAGTGGGTCCTCAGAACCATTCTGTGGTTTTTTCCCCAGTTCCAGAATGCATAATTAGGATAGACATACTCAGCAACTGGCAGAATCCCCACTTTGGTTCCCTGATTCATGGAGTGAGGGCTATTATGGTAGGAAAGGCCAAGTGGAAGCCACTAGAACTGCCCCTGCCAAGCAAAATAGTAAATCAGAAGCAATACTGGCTTCCTGGAGGGATTGCAGAGATTAATGTCACTCTTAAGGACTTGAAGTATGCAGGCATGGTGATTCCCAATACATCCCCATTCAATGCTCCTATTTGGCCTGTGCAGAAAACAGATTGTTCTTGGAGGATGACAGTGGATTATCATAAGCTTTACTGTGGCTTTACAGTAGGCTACAAAGTCAGGCAGTGTAAGTCCTCCCACTTTGTTTTTATTTTTTAGAATATTTTTAGCAGTTTGAGGCATCTTTCCCTTCCAGATAAATTTGATGATTAGCTTTTTGAGGTCTGCAAAGTAGATTGTTGGAATTTTGATAGGAATTGCATTAAAACTGTGGATCAGTGTGGGTAGAATTGATATCTTAACTATCTTGGGCCTTCCTATCCATGAACACAGACTATCTGTTCATATCTTTAGGTCACCTTCTATGTCTTTTTAGTAGAGTTATATATTTTTCTGTATAGAGTATTTTACATCCTTGGTTAAGTTTATTCCTAGGTATTTAACTTCGTTAGTTGCTATTGTGAATGGAATCTTTTTCTTGAGTGTCTCTTCAGTTATGTCATTTCTAATGTGTAGGAACATTACTGACTTATGTGACTTAATCTTATATCCGGCCATTCTGCTGAATTTGTTTATTAGCTCAAGTAGGTGTGTCATCAATTTCTCGGGGTTTTCCAAGTATAAGATCATATCATCTGCAAATAAAGAGAGTTTTGCTTCTTCCTTTCCAATTTGGGTGCCATTTATTTCTTTTTCTTGCTGTATTTCTCTGGCTAGAACTTCTAGCAGAATGTTGGTTAATAGTGGTGACAATGGAATCCTTGTCTCATTCCTAATGTTACAGGGGAAAGCTTTCAGTCTCTCACCATTGAGAATTATACTGGCTATGGGTTTTTCATATATGTCCTTTGTCATATTGAGGCAGTTTCCTTCAATTCCTACCTGTTGAAATATTTTTGTCGTAAAAGGATGCTGTATTTTGTTGAATGCTTTTTCAGCATCTATTGAGATGATTGATTTTTTTTCCTTCTGATTTGTTAATGTGTTTAATTACATTAATTGATTTTCTTATGGTGAACCAACCTTGCATGGCTGGAATGAACCCCACTTGGTCAGGGTGTATAATTTTTTAAATATGTGTTTGAATTCAATTTGCAAGTATTTTTTAAAAAATTTTTTGTATCCATTTTCATTAGGGAAATTGGCCTGTGGTTTTCCTTTCTTGTAGCATCTTTATGTGGTTTTGGTATTAGTGCGATGTTGGCTTCTTAAAATTAGTTAGGTAGTGTTCTATTTTCTTCAATATTTTGAAAGAGTGTAAGTAGGAATGGTGTCAGTTCTTTTTGGAAACTTTGATAGAAAACTAGGTTGCTTATGTGTTTCCAGGAAATTATCCATTTCCTCTAAATTATCTAGTTTGTTGGCATAGAGTTGTTCATAGTATCCTCTTGTGATATTTTTTATTTCACAGGATCCATAGTAATTGCCCCCATCTTGTTTATTATTTTGTTTATTTGGGCCTTCTCTCTTTTTGAGTTTGTCCGTCTAGCTAAATGTTTTTCAATCTTATTGATCTTCTCAAACAACCAACTTTGGTTTTATTTATTCTCTCTATTGTTTTTTTTTTTTTCTATATCTTTATTTCTGCCTGAATCCTTGTTATTTCTTTTCTTTTACTTGCTTTAGGATTAGTTTGCTGATCATTTTCTAGCTTTTTCAGTTGTTCCATTAGTTCTTTGATTTCAGCTCTTCCTTCCTTTTTAATGTATGCATTTAGAGCTATAAATTTCCCTCCAATACCACCTTTGCTGCATCCCATAAATTTTGATACGTTGTATTCTAATTTTCATCATCTCTAAATATTTACATCTCTTGCAATTTATTCTTTGAACTACTGGTTGTTTAGGAGTGTGTTGTTTAACCTCCAGAGCCTTATGAGTGTTGTGGTTCTTTGATAGTTATTAGCTTCTAGTTGTATTCCATTATGGTCGAAGGATGTGTTTTGAATAATTTTAATCTTTTAACTTTATTGAGGCTTGTTTTATGCCCTAGCATGTGATCTGTCCTAGGGAAACTTCCATGTACATCCTGGTAATTTGAGATGTAGTGTTATATATATATATATATCTGTTAAGTGTAATTTGTTTATCACATTGTTTAAATTACCAATTTCCTTATTGGTCTTCTGTCTAGATGATCTATCTCTAGGAGAGAGTGTCATATTGAAGTCTCCCACAATTATTGTGGAAACATCTATTGATTCCTTCAATTTTGCCAATATTTGTCTCTTATACTTTGGATCTCCTTGATTGGATATGTAAATATTTATGATTGTTATTTCTTTTGGTGAATTTTCCTTTATTAATTTACAGTGTCTTTCCTTGTCTCTGATGACATCTTTGCATTTAAAGTCTATTTTGTCTGACATTAGTATAGCTATCCCTGCTTTCTTTTGGTTACAGCTTGCATGGTATATATTTTTTTCATCCTTTCACTTTCATTCTATTTGTATCCTTGGGTCTAAGATGAGTCTCTTGTACACAGCATATGGATGGATCACACTTTTTAGTCCATTCTGCCAATCTGTATTGTTTAATTAGGTATTTAATCCATTCACATTCAAAGTTATTACTCTAAGACAATACTTGAATCAACAATCTTATCCTTTGCTTTTTGTTAGATCCATTTTCTCCCTCTCTCTCCTTTTGTCCTTTAAGTTATCCTTGCTAATACTTTTCAATTCTGTGCCTTTCTTCAGACTTCCTTCTCTTGTATTTTTTCTTTAGCCAACAAAACTCCCTTCAGTATTTTTCGAGAGCAGGTCTCTCATTAACAAAGTCTCTCAGCATTTGTTTGTCTATGAAAGTTTTAAACTCTTTCTCACTTTTGCAGGACAGCTTTGCTGGATAAAGAATTCTTGGCTGGCAGTTTTTATCTTTCAGAATCTTGAATATGTCATACCACTGCCTTTTCACCTACATGGCACCTGTTGAGTAGTCAGTGCTTAGTCTTATGTGACTGCCTTTGTATGTTGTGAATTGTTTTTCTCGTGTTACTTTCAGGACTTTCTCCTTCTTTTCAATATTGAAAAGACTTTCTGATTAGTATGTGTCTTGGGTAGGTCTATTTGGATTTATACTATTTGGGGTTCATTGGGCTTCTTTGATTTGCATATTTATACCTTTTATAAAGGTTAGGAAGTTTTACCCAATTATCTCTTCAAATACCCTTCCTAGCCCTATTCTATTCTCTTTCCCTTCTGAGACACCAGTGATTCTCATATTTGTGCACTTCATGCTGTCCATCATTTCCCTGAGATCCAATTCACATTTTTCCATCTCTGTCACCATTTGTTCTTTTGTGCATTTGCATTCAATTGCCCTGTCCTCTGATTCACATTTTCTTTTACCTCTTCAAATCTGCCGTTGTGTATCTCTAGTATATTTTTAATTTGATGTACAGTGCTTTCTTTTCCTTACGATATGCTATTTTTCTATTTACTCTTTTAATTTCTTCTTTATGCTCTTCTAGTGTCTTCTTGCCATATTATGTCTTTAGGCAACCCAGTGAAGTTATTTTGGAGATCTGTATGTACATCTTCTATTAGGTATTCCAAATTTTGTGTCTCCTCTGGCTTTTTTTATTTTGTCATTTGTGTTAGCCATATCTTCTTGTATCTTCATGTGCTTTTTGATTTTCTCCTGATTTTTTGGCATCTGATTATCTTGATAAGGTTATTTTGAAAGTTGATTTCCTTTCCTTGCCTAAGATTTCATAGATGCTTGGGCATGCATTGAAGGTCTCTTTAGCACTTGGTTTATCAGTAATTCTCTATCTGATCAAGGCCAGGCCTTCCCACAGGAGATGCAAATCTATTTGGAAATCTGTAGAAAACTTAGCAGTACAGCAGTTTGCCATTGTGCACAATTGAGATGAACATTTCATTATTCTCTTTTGATTTGTTAATGTGTTATAATACATTGACTGAATTTCTTGCATGCCTGGAATGAACCCCATTTGGTCATGGTGTATGATTTTTTTAATGTCTTTGGATTTGATTTGTGAGTATTTTGTAGAGAATTTTTGCATCTATATTCATTAGGGAGATTGGCTGGTAGTTTTCCTTTTTTGTAGCATCTTTGCCTGGTTTTGGTATTAGATCAATGTTAGCTTCATAAAACGTGTTAGGTAGTATTCCATTTTCTTTGATGTTTTGAAAGGGTTTAAGTAGGATTGGTGTCAGTTCTTTTTGGAAAGTTTGGTAGAATTCCCCTGTGAAGCCATGTGGCCCTGGGCATTTATTTGTGGGAAGTTTTTTGATGACTGATTGGATCTCTTTGCTTGTAATTGGTTGTTTGAGGTCTTCTGTTTCTTCTCCGGTCAGGCTAGATTGTGCATATGCTTCCAGGAAATTGTCCATTTCCTCTACATTATCCAGTTTGTTGGCATACAATTGTTCATAGTATCCTGTTATAATTTTTTTAATTTCTTTGGGATCCACAGTAATGTTACCTTTCTCATTCATTATTTTGTTTATATGGGTCTTCTCTCTTTTTGATTTTGTCAGTCTAGCTAGGGGCTTCTCAAACTTTTTGGTATCAAAGAACCAACTTTTGGTGTTATTTATTCTATGGTTTTTTTTTTTGTTGTTCTCTATGTCATTATTTCTGCTTTAATCCTTGTTATTTCTTTTCTTCTACTTGGTTTAGGATTAGTTTGCTGTTCATTTTCTAGCTTCTTCAGTTGCTCCATTAGTTTTTTGATTTTAGCTCTTTCTTCCTTTTTGAGTTATGCATTTAGTGCAATAAATTCCCCCCTCAATACTGCTTTTGCTGCATCCCATAGGTTTCAGTATGTTGTGTCCTCATTTTCATTCATTTCCATACATCTAGCAATTTCTCTTGCTATTTCTTCTTTACCCCACTGATTGTTTAGGAGTGTGTTGTTAAACCTCCAGGTATTTGTGAATTTTCTTAGTCTCTGATGGTTATTGACTTCTAATTGTTTTCCATTGTGATCAGAGAATGTGCTTTGAATAATTTCAATTTTTTTAAACTTATTGAGGCTTGTTTATGTCCCAGCATATGATCTGTTCTGGAGAAAGTTCCATGAGCACTAGAGAAGAATGTGTAGCCTGGTGATTTGGGATGTTGTGTTCTATATATGTCTGTTAAATCAAATTCATTTATCAGATTGTTTAGGTTTTCAGTTTCCTTATTTCTCTTCTGTCTGGTTGATCTATCTATAGGAGAGAGTGATTTGTTGAAATCTCGCACAATTATTGTGGAAACATCATTTGCTTCCTTTAGTTTTGCCAGTGTTTGTCTCATGTATTTTGTGGCACCATGGTTGGGTGCATAGACATTTATGATTGTTATTTCTTCTTCTTCTGAATTGCCCATTTTATTAGTGTTTAGTGGCCTTCTTTCTCTCTCATAACATCCTTGCATTTAAAATGTATTTTATCTGAGATTAATGTTGCTAGTCCTGCTTTCTTTTGCCTGTAGCTTGCATGAAATATTTTTTCCATCCTTCTCTTTCAATTTCTTGTGTGCCCTGTGTCTAAGATAAGTCTCTTGTATGCAACATATGATGGTTCATATTTTTGATCCATTCTGGGCATTGTCCATCTTTTAATTGGGGGAGTTTAATCCATTTACTTTAAGCGTTACTACTGTGGAGGGATTTCTTGAATCAGCCATCCTATCCTTTGGTTTATGTTTGTCATATATAGTTTTCCCTCTCTCTCTTAATGTCCTTGAAGATACCCATGCTGAATCTCTTTAGTACTGAACCTTTCTCCATCTCTCTCTATCTTGTTTCTTTGTTTCCCTGTCAGTTGGGCTCCCTTTAGTATCTCAAGTAGGGCAGGTCTCTTATTAGCAAATTCTCTCAGCATTTGTTTGTCTGTGAAAAATTTAAGCTCTCCCTCAAATTTGAAGGAGAGTTTTGATGGATAAAGAATTCTTGGTTGGCAATTTTTCTCTCTCATAATTTTAAATATGTCATGCTACTAGCTTCTCACATCCATGGTGGCTGCTGAGTAGTCACTACCTAGTCTTATGCTGTTTTCTTTGTGAGTGGTCAATTGCTTTTCTCTTGCTCCTTTCAGAACTTGCTCCTTCTCTTCAGTATTTGACAATCTGATCAGAATGTGTCTCAGAGTGGGTTTATTTGGATTTATTCTATTTGGAGTTCACTGGGCATTTATGATTTGTGTATTTATGGTGTTTAGAAGGTTTGGGAACTTTTCTCCAACAATGTCTTTGAATACTCTTCCTAGATCTTTACCATTCTCTTCCCCTTCTGAACACAAAAGAGTCTTATATTTGGATATTTCATATTATTCATCATATCCCTGAGGTCCATTTTGATTTTTTCAATTTTTCCCCAGTCTTTCTTTTATTCTTTCATTTTCCATCTGTTGTCCTTGAGGTCACTGCTTTGCTGTTCAACTTCCTCTAGTCTTTTATGATGGTTATCCAGAATCTTTTTAATTTGGTTGACAGTTTCTTTTGTTTCCATAAGATCACCTATTTTTTTAATTACTCCTGCAATTTCTTCTTTATGCTCTTCTGGGGTCTTCTTCATGTCCTTTGTATCCTGTGCCATGCTCTCATTGTTCATCTTTAGTTTCTTTGATTAATTTTCTCCCAAGTGCTGTGGGTCTCCTCTGACCTTTTGATTTGGGTGTTTGGGTTGGGTTGTCCATATTGTCTGGTTTTGACATGGTTTAAAATTTTCTGTTGTTTTTGACGTCTTGGCATTTGTTTAACTTGACAGGGTTCTTTTAGGATATGTAGGCTGATTGAAACACATATCTCTAATTTGTCAGATCTACAGCTGTTGGAGTACACTTTCTCTAACTACCCAGCAGGTGGCATCTGTGAGCCACCTATTCCCCTCAAGGCAGTTCTCCCCAACTTTATCTTTCTGGTGAGTGGGATTCTGAGTCTTGTGGTGGTCCAATTGGTGCACCAAGTTTGTGTGTGTAAATTGGTGCTGCCCACCCTGAATGTGGGGCATGTGTTTGAGTGGTTAGGGAAGGAAGGTGGCTTTAATAATCAAATCTCCCAGGTGTTCCTGGAGATTTAAAGCTATTGCAATAGTCTAATCCTTCAGTTCAGTCTCACCATAATTTGTCTCTGCCACTGACTCATAAGTCCTTGGTATTGGCGTATGGTCCCTGGAACTTGCAAGTGGGTTCCTCTTCCAAGCCATGCTCCTCCTAGGGCCTCTGCTGAGGGAAGACTGTGCTATGTCACAGGTGAGCTCCACCTCCCAAGTGAATTTCTGGGCCACAGGACCATGGAAGGGCATTCCAGGCTGACTGAAAGCATGGCTGAATGGGGTATGTTAACTTCCCCGTTTTCACACACAGCTCTGCCTTCCCAGCTCCAGGACAAGTGTTGTGAAAGGCTGTTATCCATGCCAGATATTGTCGTGTGTGTGCATGTTGCTGGAAACCCTTCCCATCACACTGGGTTGTTGGGGGGCAGCTCTGGGCTGTGGCACTGACACCTGGCAGGAGCGGAATTTCCCAACCTGCCAGGAAGATGGCTGTAAGACGCCCCCTTTTCTTGGGAAGTTGTTGTGTTTAGTGAATTTTCTCAGCCACTAGACTTATTGCTTGTCCCTCAGAGCTATCTTTGCTCTTGCCTAGGTCCAAATTGCAAGTTTTTGAGGCTTTCTATAATGGGCTTCTTAGAATAATTGTTTTAGAAAAAGAGAAAAAGATTAAAAAAAAAAAAAGAAAAGAAAAGAAAAAGAAGGGCCCTCCTTGCAGATCTAATGGGCTATTGAAATGCTAAGAGACAAGGAGATTAGGGCCATTAAGGAGCAATCAAGAAAGCTGAGAAACCAGCTCTTCCAACAAGGGTCCTTGCCCTCTGGATTTGCATATGTGCCTGATTCTGTTTGAGCCCTGCTCTTCTCCAGTCTATGTTCATCAGAACTCCAAAAGGT
This sequence comes from Choloepus didactylus, assembly GCF_015220235.1. Taxonomy (NCBI): domain Eukaryota; kingdom Metazoa; phylum Chordata; class Mammalia; order Pilosa; family Megalonychidae; genus Choloepus; species Choloepus didactylus. Next base: position 143,384,190 of record NC_051312.1, on the reverse strand, counting down.
CTCTGTTTTTATTTTTGGGTTTTTCTGCTCTTTTTGCTAGCCCTGTATCCTCTCTGCCTTGTTGACTTCTCCCAGATTCTCCAGTGTCTCGTCTTAGTGTATCTATGTTTGGAGTTTTTGATCAACAGTCTGAGTTTTCAATCAGAGCTGCAACTGTCATTCTCCCTCCTGGTTCCCAGCACTGATGGCCCCTCTTCCCATGGGACTGAGCCTGGCCAGGAGGGGCACAGGTCCCCTGGCCACGAAAACTTACAGATTTCACTGATCTCAGCTGTTCCACACATCCGTGAGTGTTGTATGAAGTATGCCCAAAGTCAGATTTCTCTCCAGTGTCTGGTCCATGCAGTTTGAGGCTTTTTGCTCACTGCCCTGGAGGTGTAACTAAAACCCACACCTCACCACTTAATTGCCCCACCCTTAATTGCTTCTTATCTACCTGCATTGCCTAATGCTTCTAGCTTGACGAATATTAATAGAATTAGTGGGCAGACTTACCATCTTCCTGATCTTAACAGAAAATTATCACATATTGCTTAAATAAGGAAGATACTCAGCTTAGGATAAATATGTATTTTTTCATTGTATTAATAAAGTAGTCAATTCTGTCAATTTCTGTTCCTGAGGGTTTTTTAAAAAACAACATAGGGTTTGAATTTTGCCAAAGGTCTTATCAACATCTGTGAGTATAAACCATGATTTTTCTTTATATTTTTTAATATGACATATGATATTAATGAATTTCCTACTGTGAATCAGCCTTGCATTCCTTGAATGAATCCCACATTGTCTATATCATTTTAATGCTATGGTGTGAGTTTCTGTTTGCTAATATACTATTCAGTAGTTTTCCATCAATATTCATAAGTGATAGTGATCCATAGATGCTTTGTATGCTTTTTAAAATCAGCTTTATTAACAATGCTGCCCTTGTTTTTAAAAGCAATTAGAAAGTTTCACTTCACTTTCTAACTGAAGAACAATTTACAGAATTTGGACTACCTGGAACATGAAGGCTTTGTAGAATTCCTCTGAAAATTGGTCTTTTTAAGGTTTCTTTTTCTAATAGTAATTTCTAACTCCCTGAGAAAATATTGGTCCTTATTTTCTTAAGAAATTTTTCATCTCTGCTTTCAAATTTATTTGCAAAGAGTTCTGCACAGAGGCTATTACGTTTTTCATATAGTTTACATTTCATTTCCTGCTTATTTGTTGTTGTATACTTGCACTGTCTCCTTTTTTTCTTCATTAAGTTATCTGGTGGTTTAACATTTTTAATATTAAATATCAGATTATTAACTGGATTTGTGGTTTTTCCATTCCCTGCAGTTTCATTTCTTATTTTATCTTTATAATTATTATTTCTTTCTTAATGCTCTATTTTGGTTTATTTTTTGTTCTTTTTCAGTTCTTTTGACCTGGACTTTTAATTCATATATTTCAATATTTCATTTTTGCTAAGTGTTTATGGATCTAATATTTCCTTTAGGGATGCTTAAATGTACTCCAGAATTTTGATATTTAGTATTTTATAACAATTAATTTTTAAATCTGTAATTTCAGTTGCATTTTCTCTTTTAACTAAAGTAGTTTAATAGAAGATTTAAAAATTCCATATGGAAGGGTCCTTGCTATTTAAATCAATTAGATTAATGGGAAACCATTTTCATTCAAGTGGGATGGATAACAGTAGTAATTTATAGTTTTACCTTTGGGAATTATAACATTGCTGTTATCTGTCTTAAGATAGGCAGAAGAGAACCAAACCAGCTGGGTATCTGGCCAAATGTAACACTGATGTACTGTATAGATGTTATCTTGCTGATTACGTAGTGGAAGTGGTGGCTAGTATGTTGGAGGCTGTGGTAAGATACATGCACATGGAGAATAGAATGCAAACTCTACAGAGATTCAGGAACCTGCCACTGCAGTTCATATTTTTAAGGGTCCTGTGCTCTGTAGAATGTTGGAACATCCCACTCAAAGTAAAATACAAATTGCTGCATCTTGCATCTTCTATCAAAAAGATAGTCACAGTAATTGACAGATCGTTACAGTTCAGGAGGCAACCAATTACATTCTCAGGAGTACCGCTCTCAACCATTCACTGGTGACATGGAAATGCACCTGCTTTTAGTGGGGCTCAAAGCGGGAAAGGGCTCTGCAGCAGGCAGCTCTGCTGCCCTGAACTTGCACCATATGATCCGGCAGACTTTATGCTTTAGCATTGTCAGTTATGGGAAAAGTTGATGTGTGGGATTCATAGCAATCCCCATGAGAGCATCTTCCCAACAGGCCCTTGGGGTTCTGAATCAAGGCCATGGCATGCACAGTGGAGAGTTCTATCTGCCTTTTTAATAAACAGCATCAACAGTGCTTTGGGGTCTCAAGATATTGAGAAGTTTTAATCATGACACTTCATCTGAGCACATTTCTGGAACTGCCCTTTAAGACCTGGGATAATAAGAGTGCCAGGTCCTAAGTTATATGGGAACAACAGGTGGAAATAACACACCCAGATTCAACTGTGATGGAACCAGAGGTCACAGTAGGCTGCATGTGTGGGTATTACAGACTCTCATGACATCCAACTCTGCCACTTCCCCCACTTCTACCTACAGATATATCTGTATGCTTTATGACTAGTTGAAGGAGAAGAAAATATCCTGAGCTAGGGTTATGTGTGAGTCTGCAGTATGTGTGTACAAGTTGAAAATATATTCAAGGATTTCCATAAAATGAGGTAGACAAGTAAGTCTTCTTAATAGGTGGTGCTGTTAGTGTGGGATCTGATTATTCACTTTTTATAGTAGCAGATGTGGCCTGATACTAGACTATATAAATTCCTGGCACTGGCCTATAGAATGGCCAGCTGATGAGGTTTCTGGAAGCACAAGGAGTGAAATATAAAATACAAGGTTATCATATAGATACATTTGGAGGGACATATTGTTGTGTATGAATCTTAAAGATTTTTGCATCAACTGTTAAGATTTTCCAGAAAGTATTCACCATAGTAGAGGCACTAAAATCTAGTGGATAAAATGGCTTAGCCAATTGTCAGTAGCTGGTTTTCATTGCCACCCATGATGAAGTGCTATGATATGCCCACAAATGGCATTTTCATGATGGCTGAGATGGAGGCTATGTGTGAGCCTAGCAGCAAGGCCTTTCACTTTCTTAGGCTGATACAGCTACTTCTCCCTCTGAATTTCCACAGTGGCGGCAATTGAGACTAATGCTGAGGGCCTGATGTGATGTGGCATTAATCCTCCAGGATCCATCCAACTTCTTGGCATGAATTCTACTACATAGGAAAGAATTTTACCACAGACATGCGTTCTACCACATGGGAAAGACTTTTACCACAGACATGTATTCTAGACAACATAGCACATGTCCAGGAGCCTGTGAATAGAGGTAATGGGTTTTATTAAATACTATGCCATCCAGAAGCATCTTAGGCAAATGCTAAGGGCCCCACTCATCCAAGCATCTGTCCTAGAGAGAGTCTGCTCTGACATTCAAGAATCTGGTGATGCTGCCTCTTTCACCAGTCCTCTGGATGGTAGTTATTTTCTGAAGTGATTATTTTTTATATATTCTCACCATCAGTTTTTAGTTATTTCTATCTGTTTTCTCCCCACAGTTGCTGAGTTTATATGATTAAATCTAGGCATTCATGTGGTTGTTTTTTTCACTGCATGAGAGAAATAGCCAATAAAGCCCACAAGAACCAAGCAGATAAAAAAAAAATTGGGAAAGGAGACACAAACCCATGGCATGACTTGGCCTGTCCAGACATACATGAAGTGTGAACTTCCTGGACTTATCATATTTACAACTTTTGGTATAGACTGGTTTGACTAAATTGGATTTCTTAAAAATATCTTGTACAAAGGTATTCCTTTTTTACAAAATACCTTCGAAATCTTCACAATACCTTCTACACAATTTAGAATAACATATATCATAAACCTGTCCATAATGCCATGGTCAAGGAAATCAGTTTTGAATTCTGAAGACCTAAGTATGAATCATTCTTTGCCAGTAGCTCTTTTGTCCTTGAAGCAGTGAATTACTCACTCCCAGCTTTTGTTTTTGCTTAGGTGAGGGAAGTTATGCTTGTTCAGAGAATGTTTATAAGGTTAGATAGGGAGAAATATATAAAAAGTTTAGTATTATGATTATTAAACAACAGCTAAGAGTGGGGCCAGTCTCAGTGTTCTTTTCATATGTATAGTTAGACTGGACAGGGGACTAGGCACTAGGTCCAACAGCAAGGTCTCTGTGTGTGGGTAAAACAAGTCTGCTGGCTCCCAGTGGTGCTGTTTTTCACCGGCCAGCAAGCTCAAGGTTTCTTTTAGAGCACTGCTTTAACCATTGGGTTTCCCATATTTCTTCGCTTAAACTGGGCCATGGTTCCTGTGCACAGGTGTAGACCAGCTCCAGTGGACCTGGGATAAGGTCTGGAGAGGTTCTGAGAAGTTCTGCAATTACCTTACACTTTCCTTTCTGCCCAGCAGATGGCACTATTTGGTGAGTTAGTCATCATCAGAAGTGTTTACCTTCTGTATCCAAGGCTGCATCTGACTTGGGGGGGCTGAATTTTCTCCCTGTAGCTTCAGCTGTTTCTGACTGGGTGGGACTAAATTACACATCCCATCTGACCAGGCAGGATTGAAGCTGTGGGTTGTATGCCCTCACTTTGCCAGGCAAAATCTGACTCTATGTGGGCCGATATCCCCCACTACACCTGGGGCACAGGATTTTCCCAGCTGCCACAGTTTTCAGCCATCCCTCAGGCAAGGTTTGTGCTGCCAGCTACTGTACCCCTCAAGGGTAGTGGAAGGGCTTCCAGACCCAGGGCTGGAAACAGTCTCTGCCCACATTTACTCAGACTCTTCATCCCTCACTGATCTGGGCCTTGACATGTCCTTCCCTGTCCCCTATCCACGCAGTAAGGATCTGTTTCACTGCTGTGAGAGATTTTATAGGCTGTGACCCCAGTGGGAGGTGAGAAGAATTCCGACTGCTGTTTCTGTGCTCCTTGTGTGCTGTGTGAGACCAGGGGAAGAGACGGGAGAGGACCAGCCAGTTCAGAATGGAGTTTTCCTACTTTATATTTTTCTTTTTCTTCAATTCGGCATTTGTAGGGTCCTTCTCCAGTCTGTACCTTCCTCCAGAATTTTGTACAAGTCAAGTTATCCTCATTTTTTGCTGAATATCTGGGCAGAAGTTTTTAGTCATTATTTATGTCAACATGTTGATGATGTCCTTTGACTTTTCATGGAAATGTGAGAATCATCTTTCTGATTCATGTAATTTCATAGGCTGTATATATCAGTTTGGAGATGAAGAACAAGACATCTTAACACTATTTGATATTTTAACCCATAAATGTACATAGCTTATTAATTTGTAGGTTTTCTTTGACTCCTTCATCAATATTTCACACTCTGCATTGTACAGATATTACTCACATTTTATTATATTTATACATAAGTATTTCATATTTTTGGTGTTATAAATGGAGCTCCTTTTTGAAAATTTTGATTTCCAATTATTTGTTGCACATATATAGAAATAATATTTGCCTGATATTGTGTAACTTTTATAAATTCCCCCAATTCTAGTAGAATTTTTTACATTTGTACATATTTTTGTTGTAGGCAATAAAGTTATTTGTTAATGGAGAAAAGCTTGTTTCTTCTTTTCCAATATGAATGCCATTTATTTTTCTTGCCTTCAAACACTGTCTAGGATTTACAGTACAGTGTTAAAGAGACATATTAGGAGGAGATATCCTTGCATTTCTTCTGAATTTAGGAATTATGGATTCACCCTTTTGCCTTTAATTGTGAAATTTCCAGTAGAGTTATTGCAGATGTCCTTCATCATGGTGAGGAAGTCCCATTCTATTTTTATATAAGCATACATTAATTCAAACCTATCTCTATCTATTTAAAAATTATCTATTTATCCATCTAAGTGAATGAATACTGAATTTTATTAAATGTGTTTTCTGTTTCTATCTGATTATCACATAGTTTTATTTCTTTAACTGTTGGTATAGTGAGTAACACTGGTAGGTATTCAAAAATTAAACCAAACTTATATTCCCAAAATAAACCTTACTTGTCATGGTGCTTCTATGAAATTTAACCAAGGGGACTTATACTTTAATCATATAGTTTCAAAAATGCCCAGTGGATAAAGGAGAAACACTGAAAGTTGTTGAGCTAGGAAATGATAGGACTGTGCTTTCATAGATTACTCTTTCAGCTGTGTAGATGGCTGGATTAAGGTGAGTATGTAGGAAATTCTAGAATACAGTAACATAGGTTAGTTAAAATCTAAAAAGTGCCTAAATTTTCATGGTAGCTATGGTAAAGGGTGGAGGATGTTATGGTAGTAGACTCTAGTGCTTAGCATATGAGGAATGTGTAAAATATTCTGTGGGTTTTCATCCAGAGAAGAGTTTAATTTCCAGAAATATTTATTGAGTGTCTACTACATTCCCTGTACTGGATTTAGCACCAGGAGCAATGTAGTAAACAAGAGAGATGTGGTCTTTGTCCTTACAGAGCTTATAGTTTATAGGAGAGCAAGAAACTCAAAGGAAAAGAATAATGTCTGATGAGTGTAATGATGGAGCATTAATCATGATAGCTGATATTTATGGACTATTTACCTTTTGTCAGGTACTGTTCTAAGCACTTAATTTATTTTAGCTCAATTAACTGTGACAACAAATTGATGAGGGGGTGTTATTATTCCTATCTGTGCTAATTTGGATATATTATGTCCTGGCAAAAGCCACATTATTTAATGCTATCTTGTGGGGACAGACATATTAGTGCTGCTTACGTTGCAATCTTTGGATTAGGTTTTTTCCATAGAGATGTGAAGTGAATCACTGTGGGTGAAGCATTTGATTAAATTATTTCCATGGAGATATGGACCCCACTCATACAGGGTGGGTCTTGATTTAATCACTGTAGCCCTATAAAAGAGCTCACAAACAGAAGAAGCTCAGAGCAGTTGAAGTGACATTTTGGACAGCAGCTAAGAGAGACATTTTGGAGATGTCCACTGAAAGCAGATTTTTGCTGATTCTTTGGAGATACTATCCCAGAGTTTGCTCCAAGAAGCTAACCCTAGAGACATTTTGGAGAATGCCATCTTGAAACATAACCGAAGAGCAAGCAGATGCCAACCATGTGCCTTCCCAGCTAACAGAGCTTTTCCAGATGCCATTGATGTTCTTCAGTGAAGGTACCTGTTCTAGTTTGCTAATGCTGCCAGAATGCAAAACACCAGAAATGGATTGGCTTTTATAAAAGGGGGGTTATTTGGTTACACAGTTACACTCTTAAGGCCATAAAGTGTCCAAGGTAACACATCAGCAATCGGGTACCTTCACTAGAGGATGGCCAATGGTGTGCGGAAAACCTCTGTTAGCTGGGAAGGCACATGGCTGGTGTCTGCTCCAAAGTTCTTGTCTCAAAATGGCTTTCTCCCAGGATGTCTGTCTCTAGGCTGCAGTTCCTCAAAAATGTCATTCTTAGTTGCACTTGGGATATTTGTCCTCTCTCAGCTTCTCCGGAGCAAGAGTGTGCTTTCAACGGCTGTCTTCAAACTGTCTCTCATCTGCAGCTCCTGTGCTTTCTTCAAAGTGTCCCTCTTGGCTGTAGCTCCTCTTCAAAATGTCACTCACAGCTGCACAGAGTTCCTTCTGTTTGTCAGCTCATTTATATGGCTCCACTGATCAAGGCCCACCTGAATGGATGGGGCCACGCCTCCATGGAAATTATCTCATCAGAGTTATCACCTACAGTTGGGTGGGGCACATCTCCATGGAAACACTCAAAGAATTACAATCTAATCAACACTGATAACATCTGCCCACACAAGATTACATCAAAGATAATGGCATTTGGGGGGACATAATACATTCAAACTGGCACACTACCCTACTGTTGATGCCTTTGTTAGACATTTTCATGGCCATAATACTGTAACTTTGTAACCAAATAACCCCCCTTTATAAAAGCCAATCCATTTCTGGTATTTTGCATAATGGCAGCATTAGCAAACCAGAACACCATCCTTATCTCACAAACTTTGTAAGACAGAGTTGAAGTAACTTCCCCAAGGTGTTAGAGACAGAAATTGTTGTGGTAAGAGTTAACCAAATGCTGTCTAACTCTCACAGTGGTGAGAAGATGGAAAACTCCAGTAGATGTTTAGAAGTAAAGATTTCAGAGAAACAGAAGGCATTTACATTTTATTTTTGAGATATCTTAGAAAAGACAAAACCTGATGTCAGTTACAGCAGTCTTTGACAATTTTTAAACGTAGACATATAGAACCCTAGAGTCAAAACCCTTGCAGAAAAATCTACAGTAGAATATGGGAAGAATGATGGTATAAAATAATACAATAGGTATATTTTTCTTTAGAATTGGAGGTTGCAGGGAGATGGGAGTTTTCTTTTTATTTCTGCAATGGTGCATGTACAGTCCCAAGAGATAATAGCAAACTTGAGGAAAATATTGGTCCCTGAAGAACTAAAGACATAATGTGGTCCAGGTTATTTCCCTATTTACACTTGGAATCTGTCGCCTAGGGAAGAGGCTGAGCAAACTTCTCTCCTGTTTATAAAGAAGTGGATTGTACCATTAAACTCACATTGTCTCCTGAGCTTATCAATGAAAAAATGTTTGTTTTCTACTGCTTGAGATGACTCAAAGTTAAAATTAGAAATTATGATCTGTAGCTTAGAATGATTTCCATGGCTTATTGGAAATTGTCTGGTATGCATCCTCTCAGAGTCAAAGGAAATGAAATAACTGAGTTGAAAATTGACTCTCCAGGACCACGGGGGTAAATAAGAATGATAAGGAAGCTCAGAGGTTTTCTGGTCTAAGGATGGTGAGTTCCTGAATTCCACTCATATTGTATCCTCCATATTTTGAGATTGAACTCTAGGGATTAAGACACATGTCTTTTTCTGACATGTTGTATAGTCTTGCAGTGAATTAGGTGGAAGAATCTGTTTGAGGGAAGAAGAGTATGTTGAGTCAATAGGAGCATCAGACTTCCTCTATCTCAGGGTAAAAGTTTCCTGTCCTTGAAGGAACTCACTCTTGTGGATTTATGGTTTTTACTCTGTGACCTGTGGCAGCTGCTGAACCTCTACTTGGATCTCATTCTGTAGATTTAATCTGGAAACAATGTTCATGGTTCCTACCCCACCAGTATCTAAGTTCATTAAAAACCGACTCCAGGTAGCTAGTTCTTTTGCCTCCAGTTTTACTGATGAAGGGAAATCTCAGATGAATGAGCGTATGATGAGATGAGAAAATAAATTCTGTACTAGTCCATCTTCCTTCTCCCTTATTTTTCCAGCTTTCATGTTTTCTATGGCATCAATTTCTTTCACTCTGTAGGCTATGTTGATGGTCCTCTTGATTATATTTAGCTTAGGGTTCTGTGAAGCAAAGTCAGTTTCCTCCATTATAATGATGGTAGTAAGGGATTCTCTGGGTCCATGTTGGGTTAGTCTCAGACATTCCTACTGTGGAGCCCACTCTTGTGGAAGGAGATATTATGAGGAGATCTGGATTACCTTCTACAATAACACTTTTCTTTGTGCCCACAGATCCCCCAGAACAGTATGGCTACTGGAAATGGTTCTTTTGTGTCTGAATTCATTCTGGTGGGATTAACAGATCATCCAGATCTCCAGCTCCCCCTGCTTTTCCTGTTTGTAGCAGTGTATATGGTCACTGTGTTGGGAAACTTGGGCTTGATAACTTTAATTGGGCTGAATTCCCACCTTCACACCCCCATGTACTTTTTCCTCTTTAACATGTCCTTCATAGACCTCTGTTATTCCTCTGTTATTACTCCCAAAATGCTCATCAATTTCCTATCAAGGAAGAATATTATTTCTTATATTTCATGTATGGTCCAGCTTTACTTTTTCTGTTTTTTTGGTATTTCTGAGTGCTATGTGCTGACATCAATGGCCTATGATCGCTATGTGGCCATCTGTAACCCACTCTTGTATAAGATTGCCATGTCCCCTAAAGTGTGTGTCAACCTTATTCTTGGTTCATACTTGATGGCATTTTCTTGTGCTATGGCCCACACTGGATGCATGCTGAGACTGACCTTCTGTGATGTCAACATCATCAACCATTTTTTCTGTGACATCCTCCCTATGCTCCAGCTCTCCTGCACAAGCACCTATGTCAATGAGCTGGTGGTCTTCATTGTAGGAAGCATCAACATCATTGTGACCTGTCTCACCATCTTTATCTCTTACAGTTTCATTCTCTGCAGCATCCTCCACATCAATTTCACTGAGGGCAGGTCCAAAGCCTTCAGCACCTGCAGTTCCCACATAATGGCTGTTTCTCTGTTCTTTGGATCACTGTCATTTGTGTATCTCCAGCCATCATCAGCCAGTTCTGTGAATGGGGGAAAAATCTCTTCTGTGTTTTACACCATCGTTAGTCCCATGATGAACCCCTTAATCTATAGCTTGAGGAATAAAGATGTAAAACTTGCCATGAGAAAAACTTGGACAAGTAGAATATTTTGATCAGTCTGTTTCTCTTTGTCGAAGTAGTTTCAGGACAGGGAGATGCTGGATGTATAATTACAACACTTTTTGGTGGCAGCCTTCCTGTCTGATTTCTTTCTTTCCATTGAGAAGGAAATTTATTTCCATTTTATGAATAGGTCTTCCTCCTTAATATTTAGGCAAAGTTCTTCTCCTTCTTACCTTTTATCCTGTTAAAGCATAATGTTAAGGAATGAATTTATTACCTGTGTTATTTTCCTTGTCAGTTTGAGCTTTTAATGATCTCCTGGAAAAAGGTGAATGAGTCTGCAAATTATCAAATAAACTATCTCTATGTTAACACTTTTCATTGGAGGGTGGCCCTGGGACACTTATATATCAGTTGTAATGTGCCTTTGGAAGCATGAGTCAAAAAATCTATCTCTATTCCTTCCTGTGCTTCCTTCATGGACAGATGTGTCTCCTTCAAATGCCAGTGTTCCACCAAGATAGAAGGTTTCTTAAAGACTTCAACTGTATCCTAATGTTCTACTGCCTGGAGATTTCTTATTCATCTTTGAACACCCAAACAAGTACATAATAGATGGTCAATATATGAGTATTACTTGGAGAGGAAGTGGGAACCAAGGGTGTTAGTAAAAAGCATGGATTTAGTCTCCCCGTTTTAAGTATTTGCTCTTTCTAGTATACTTTGCTTCCACTTTATTTTATTACTTTTATTTCAATAAATATGACAAATGAGACATCATTTCATGTTTTTAAATTGAAATGATGCTTTGAGTTTCTCTTAAGGTGGTTATTGCTTTTTTTTTGTTTCTTTAGGGAAACACTTTGTTTTTACTGACAAAGATGAGGCCTGCTTTGTTGTTATAGTTGCAAGATGATTGGATTAAATTAAAAACTGCTTTTCTGTGAAATAAAATATGTAAAATAAATTTGGAACATTTGCATGGGCTAGTGATTCAAAAACACGTGGCTGGGGAGAGAAAGGAGACAGTGGCGTGTCGTTAAGCCAAGGTCAGCAGGGACATAATCAATAATAAGAGGCTTCTCATTGAGGAAAAGCAAATGAGGGTTTACAGATGACATTTCCATCTAAGTTTGTATCTTGTACTGTAGAATTCTGTAGTTATCTTTACTGTCCATTGAGCTTGGTAAAACTATAGTGTACAGTAACCATGCATTATTAGTGTTTGGGGGAATAAAGGAGGATACAGTCTGTCCACATACTTGGGAAATCGAGTAGAGGACTGCACCTTCAGGAGATGAAATAGTGAGTGTTAAGTAAAACTCAGGAAAGAAAATGATGGGAAAATGATATCCCCTACCCACCCCTATCCTCTCTCTGCTGGAAGTCCCTTGAAATATTATGTAGATCACAAGTTTCTTTGGTAAAATGAGAGCTTAAGTTCTTTGCTTAAAGAAAGATTGAACCCAGAGTGCTGGATGACCTGGGCAACAATTTAATCATACCTGTTTATGTTGCTTCCATAAGCTACCCCCATAGGGATTTTAAGGTATAAAAACCTCAAACTGCAGCTGTGCAAGCAATTATAATAGAAGAGAAACATCTGGTGAATAAATCCAATTGTGAGACTTTCTCTTCTGGAATGGCATGTTGAATTGTTTTTCTTCTGAAGAAACCAGTGAAACTCTCTAAAAATGCTTAATCTAGTGTATCAAGCAACAATTTAACAATTTTATAATGTTTACTTCAACTAATTTTCTCATTTCCACTCAACAGGTAGATATTGTGAAATTTAGCATAGCTGGTTTGTTTGTTTCTTAGATATTTAGCAGTGCTGAATCCTTTACTAAGGCTTAAATGGCCACTCATGCCCCATTCCCTGACTCCAATATCAACCTGCCTGACTTCCACTCACCTGTACTTACAGAAAATAGTTCACCTAGTCTGGAGTTTCCTTCTGCTTTTTCTTTTCATTTCCGTCCCTTTTGATAAAATTGTTTACCTATTGAAAAAAAGTGTCTCTACATAAGAAAAATATTGCACATTAAAGTAGTTGAATCATTTTAGCCATTGTTTAATTTTGGCAATTATTTTACTCATTTTCATCAAGACTTGTAATGAAAAAATGTGTATGTTAATGATAATTAACTGTGTTCCTAGAAACACTTTCTGAGCTTAACTGCTATCTCACCAATAATGCAATAGACATCTTTAGAGTAGACGCTATATTTTTAATTCTCTATTGCTTTGCTGCTATGTGTATTTAGATCACTTGGTAGTTAAGAAATACTTGTTTAATTGGGTAATCTTATTTTAATAATGATAAAATATTGTAAAAAATAATAACATGTATCTGAGAAGAAATTATATGTATCTCATGATCCCAATAAATGCAATAAAAATTGCAATCTAACATGACATTAACCTTTTGAAAAAGAGTATATAATGCTTAATTTGAATTTTGTTTTTACTTAAAGAAAAATAATACATATTCAGTTAGAGTAACATGTTAGCTATTGTTTTTGTTTCAAACACGATTTATGAAACAAAGGTATATGTTTATCATAATAAGCTATATTCCTAGAAATATTTTTTGAACTTTCTTAAACTCTGTCTCAATAATAAGTCAATAAAACTGAATATGATAAAATCTATACTTCTTATATTTCTCCAATGTTTTTCATGCTTTGTATGTTTAGAGTGTCAGAGATCCTGGGTAGACAACACATACTTGTTGAATTGTATTATCTTTTTTCAATAACAATAAAAATATTTATAATTGTAAATAATTAATAAATAATTTAAAACTTCACCAATGTAAAAAAAATACAAGTAATTTGGGAGATTAATGTTTTTACTGTTCAATAGGTCACCAAAATATAACCATTTAAATATTTTAATTTTATTTTCATTTTTAATATTTTCTTTTACAAAAACGTTTACAAAAATTATTTACAGAAATCCTCTCTGTCCTTCATCCAACTTCTCTAAAATTAACCTCCTAACTAACCTCAGTGTGGTTTTCAAAATCAGAAAATTAATATTGCTTCTTAGACTTTATTCAAATACAACCAGTAGTCCTAATCATGTTCTTTTTTAAATTTCTTTTTTTTTTATTTTTTATCCATGATTTATACAGGATCACACATTGCATTTAGTTTTCATGTATTTTATTTTTCTCCTATTTGGGACAGTTTGTCAGTCTTCTTTGTCTTGGATGGCATTCATTCTTTTTAAAGAGTATTAACCAATAAATTTGTAAAATGGCTCTCTGTTTGGATTTGTCTAAAGTTTCCTCATAATTAATTTCAGATTATGCATTTTTGGCAAGAATTTCAAAGAAGTGACATTATGCCCTTCTTAGTTAACATTAGGTGTTATTATTGATAATATTAATTTTTATCACTTGCTTATGTTGACATGGTCAGGACTCTGCACTGTAAAGTTGTTATTTTTACCTTGGAATTAAAATTACCTTGTGGATATATTCTTAAGCCTAGACAAATATCTTGTTTCTCATTATTCTTGCCAACTAATTTTAGCATCCACTGATGATTCATACCTGAAACAATAATTACTTAGGTATTTTCCAAATGATGTCTTTTAAAAATTTTTCACCATTAATTCTCTATGTATTAATTGGAATATCTATTTTTCTTTCAAGTTATCTATCTATCTCTGTCATTAATTCATTAATTTTCAAAATATATATATGGTTTCATAGATAATTATTTCTTATTATGAGTTATAATCCATTGCCACCATTATTTCTTTTATTACTCAAACTCTTTCCTATTTGTACATTGGGAAGCCCTTCATGCTTGCTCTTGGTCTCTTTGACATGTGTTTTAATGGTTAAGTATTTCCTTATTTTCTGGTACCACAAGCTATTCCACTCTCACCTTTGCCCTGAATTCAGCCATTTCTTCTAGCACTCCTGGGTCTTTTTATTTGAAAAAGTTATTTAGAAGCCATGATCTCAAAAGTAGGTACACTTATTGCTTCTAAGTGCTATTGCTTCTGGGATCTCAGCAAAGAGATCAAGGAAAGGCATGTATGTATATCTATTTATATATCTGCTTTTGTGAATGTATTTTAAAATTTAGAGTTTATGTTGATACCTTTTATTAGAAACCAAGAGCATTATATTTATTGTAACTAACCACTTCCTTTCTTATTTGTAAGAAAGCTGGCATTTACTATTACCAAAGTGTTTACAATATATCTATTTACTTAATAGATTTACAATTTTAATGCTTATTTGCTGAATTCATGTAATTTCAGAAGTGCTAACACATACTTTGAGAAATGAATTTAATATCTAGAGTGTCATTTCTTCTTTGTCCTTAGTGTCAGAATCTGTAACAGTATAATGTTTTACCAACTTTCTAATTTTAGTTCTGTTTTTCTCCTTTATGGTCAACGTGCTAATTAGTTTTTGGATGTTGGAAAGTATATCAATGATCAGTCTCAAAATAATACTCATAAAAGCTGACATTAAGAAAGAACTGGAGAATGAGAAGACACCCAGTATATGCCATGCAGTCTCTCATGTGTTCATAATTTGGTAGTATAGGCTATCTTTTGAGGAACTGTTGAAAATGGCAACAAACAAGAGGGATGCTTGAAAGTCTGTTTAAAGAGTAGTTGGACTTTCAGGTCTCCTCTACTACTACATGCTACCCACTGACTGACTCCATTTTAACCCCAGTAAAAGATGACTGTTTTATTCTTAAAGAAAGTAACCTCAAAAAGTTTCTGAATTACAGTTTGTAAGAACGTGTGAGAGAGGATTTCCCATACTGAAAATAGAGCAATGCAGTTAAAGTTTTGACACCCCTAGCTTTCTTCTTATACTCAGCACAGCTAACAGGATTCTGAAAACTAGTTTTATATCCCCAAAGAGACTGGAAGGCCCTTTGCAGGGCCTCAAACATGTCAGTGATAACAGACCTAATGGCATTGCCACTAGGGTCACCTACTGAACTGACAAGAGAGGCTCACAGTTGGCAACACATGCCCCTGGAGATGGTGGTCATCATGTAGAATCCTTTCCTAAATGTTTAGGCATGGGCTAGTAAGCTGAGACATTTAATAGAAAATAAATATGCTGAAAAAACAATTTGAAGAAAACAGACAATGAAAGGAGAAGAAAACTCAAGAAAAGGTTTTGTAAGAGGACAAAATGTACTCTTGAACATTAAAAATGATGGTAAAACTAACATCAATAAAAGTGCTAGAAGACAAAGTTGAGACTCTGTGTTAGAAAGGAGGTTAAGTAATGGAAAATAGAACTTAAAATAAACAGTAGAAAGAAGAAATTCCAGAATCTGACATCTTAATAATGGAAAGTGTACAATGAGAACAGATAGTAAAATGAGAGGAAATACTAATTTATATAATTTTAAAAACATTTTCCAGAACTGAAGAACTTAAAATTCCAGAATGGACCTAATTAATTCTTCTCTAAATGTATAAAAATGGGCACATATTCAGCATTGTGAATACTCAGAACACTGGAGAAAATATAAGATCTTAAAAGCTTTCATAATGGGGGCAAAGTAACCATATACTTATCCTAAAAAGTATTAAGAATCAGAAAGGTGTTGAGCGCCTCACTATTGCATCAATGCTTTCAAAATCATGAGGTGAAAATAACTTACAAGTTAGTAGTCTATTCCTATGCAATGCCTAACAAATATGAAAGTAAAATTAAGACAGTTTCAGACATACATGGTCAGTAAAATGTGCATTTAATGCACATTTTCTCAAGAATTCAAGGTGTGTATGTTGTATCAAAATGAGTAAGAAAACCCAAAAAATGGGAGAAATGTGATTTAGGAAAATAGAGAACCCAGCACAAGATACAGAAAATCCCCAGAATGGTGGTGAACAAAAGTATCAAGATGTTAGCTTTGCCTCACAGACAGAGGACAGTCTGTCAAGTGGGTCAGGAATCTCCTGGAAACTCTTATGTAGGAAGATGAAATTGATTGAAATGCAGTGACTGAATAGCATGGAAGATTTACAAACAATGGGGAAGAAGTTGGGGAAATATTCCAGAAAATATGTGGAAAAATAAACAAATGAAAGTATAAAAATTGATTGAATGAAAAATAAGAAAAAGTTATGGAAACAAAAAGCATAGGATAATATGGATTCGCTACAAATAGTTTTTCTCAGTATTTGTAATAGTATAAGAATATTTATCTAAACCAATTTATGACTGTAATCATATTGATAAGATGAGTGGGGGTCTGAAATAGAAGGGGTGTGAGTGTGTGTGTGTGTGTGTGTGTGTGTGTGTATGTGCCTGCGGTGTGAGCATGGGTAAGGTAAAAAAGATGCCAAAGTCTCATTTTCCCTAGGAACCCAAATCACAATACTATGAGGGTAGTCTGAGTCTGAGATGTAGAGAGACTACCAAGGTGCTGTAAGTGAGAGGAAAGGACAGAACAGGATTTCAAACAGATTGAGTCTCCAAGATCTGGAGGCTGGAAGTGGGTTGTTAGTGAGGAGGAGGCACAACACAATGGATGCCTGGAGGGTGGGGAGAAGAATTTATAAAATGATGACCTGAGGATAATCAGAGCTGGGATTCCTAAGAAACACAATTTAATTTGGGACACTTTGAGATGCCTGTAAGTGGAACTCCCCAGGAGGCAATTAGGGCAGAAGTCCAGGCTCTCCATATACACCAGGGGTTTCAAATGTGGGTTAATTTTGATCCCAGGAGACATTTGAAAATGTTTTTTCCTTAAGATCCAGAAATTTATTATTGTCACATTGGGGAGGGTACATATTACTAATAAATATTTAATGGGTAGAGGACAGGGATGCTGTGTATCCTATAATGCACATGGCAGTCTCTCAGACCAAAGAATTATTCAGTCCAAGAATTCCATTGTGCAAAGGTGGAGAAACCCTGGTATAAATGAATATGGAAAAGGAGAAAGGGAAGGGGTGCTGACACGTATTCTCTTTTTGTGTGTTAGATTCACTCCTAGTTCTTTATGTGAGTTATCTCATTTAATCATCCTTATGAAATAGCTCTTTTATTAGACCCATTTTATAGATGATGATATAAGATTCAGAAAAGTTAAAATTCCTTGTATAATATCTTACAGTTAGGAAGTGAAGAACTCTGCAGTTAAACTCAGTCGGAGTGGAGCACACACTACATATCCAAGTTCAACGCTTACAAGTCCATCCGATGTCAGAACATAATTCCACCATGTGCTCTGCCAGTTTATAACAAGGATCACCTCTCCTTCAGTTTCCAGTCACACATTCATTCTTTCCTTCTTCCGATTCACCAGGAGCACCTTTATCATTCATGTTTGTAATGTTTTTTATGATCATATATGTATTCTTTTAAACAACAGAAACTTTTTCTACAGCTCTCCTCACTTCTTTCTGTGCCTGTGTCCAAATTGCTTTACTGTCCATGTCTCGGTGACAGTCTCTTCAAGGCAATCTCAGCTTTTTCTATCCAATGACTCAAAATTCTTCCAGCCTCTACCCATTTCCAAATTTCAAATCTATATTACATAGATTTCCAAAATGTCATATAAATGGAGTAATACAGAAGTCTTTTTTTCCTTGCAATTTTATTAAGATGTAGTCACATGCCATACAGTCATCCAAAATGTACAATCAGTTGTTCACAGTGTCATCATATAGTTGTGCATTCAGTGCCACAATTTTTGAACATTTTCTTTACTCCAAAAAAACTAATAAAAATAAAAGTAAAAAAGAATACCCAAAACAACGCATACCCCCCAGCCCCCTATTATTCAATTACTTTTTTCTCCCTATTTTTCTGCTCATCTGTACATGCACTGGATAAAGGGAGTATGAGCCATGAGGTTTTCACAATCACACGGTGATACCATATAAGCTACATAGTTTTATACTAGGCTTCAAGAATCAAGGCTACTGGGTTGCTGTTCAACAGTTTCAAATATTTCCTTCTAGCTATTCTAATACACTAAAAACTAAAAAGGGATATCGATATAATGCATAAGAGTAGCTTACAGAATGACCTCTTGATAACATTTGAAATCTCTCATCAACAAACTACTTTGTTTCATTTCTCTTTCCCTTTTGGTCAAGAAGGCTTTCTTAGTCCCATCATGCGGGGTCCAGACTCATCCCTGGGAGTCATGTCCCATGTTTCCAGGGAGATTTATACCCTGAGAATCATGTCCCATATAGGGGAGAGGGCAGCAAGTCCACCTGCCAAGTTGGCTTAGAGAGAGTGGCCACCTGGCTGTGTTTTTGGATAATCTTGAAAGGGTCTTTAGGTAATGAAAGGCTCTTACCCTCTCTGGGGACAGCTGCCAGCTGTTGCTCTTTTGGCCCGTGGGTAGTAGAGGCGCTTCCTCAGGGTCACGTGGTACAGGGGGCGGGGCCCTTTTTATTTGGCCCCTGCACCACCTCTCTGAGGCTGCCTAGAATTGTTATCCACATTGGGGCGAACTGTATTTTGTATTTCTGCGGTAACTGGGGCACGCTTCTCCTCCCTCCTCTGACTCGTGGCAGTGGCGGCTGCTTCTCTCCCTCACACCGGGTGTGCCCCGCGGCGCCTGTGGTGTAGCCGGTGGCGACCCGGGGCCCTCAGGTCATCCTTCCACCGCCCCCAGGACTCAGCGCCGCCACCTGAAGGTGAGCCCGTGGGACTCGGGCGTGTTGTTTGGACCCAGCTAGAAGCACTTGGTAAGTAAGCACCATGAGGTGTAGGGCACCCCTTCAGGAGCCCCGCAGGTTTTTGGGGGTGTGCAGAGCATCCGGGTGGGCAGCAGTGCGCCCATTGGTGATTCTGTGGACTTTGCAGAGGAGTTAGTTTGGGGGATCTGTTGGAGGAGGGGGGTTCCTTTAACTCACTTGTTGATGGACCGCACTAGATAAGCTTTCTAATGATCATTTTTAACTGGGCTTTTTGGGTCAGCTACCAAAGCCAGTATGTCCATTTTTCTTGGGGTGCCGGAGAGGTCTTAATAATTTTGGCAGATGTTGCCTACTGGCAACTTTCACCAGCCAGGTACATACATTTACATATATAGAAGGCAGAAATATACCAGAGAGTAAGACAGGACCCGCCGAAACCACCAGGCTTTCCCCCACTGCAAGTTGTGGAGCGTCAGTCCCCATTTTCCCCACTTCGTCTCCTAGGCCTGGGGGCCATATCTCACTTGGTTTCACGGATCCCATCCCTGTGGACAGTTGTCATGTTTCAGGCTTTGGGTGATAGAATCCCCAGAGACCACATTTCCCCCTTAGTCTATGTCAAAGATAAGCCTTCAACATCATCTAAAATATTAACAATTTCATTGAACGGTACACTTACAAATATAACATCAGGAACATATTAGTGTCATGGGCACTTTACAGTCAGGTTGTTGGGCAGCAGACTGTTGGAAAGGGTCTGTGTCCAGAGAATTCTCTACATCTATATTTTGTCTGGGTCAGTTATCAGGTATTTCTTTCATTAAGAAATTATATTAATCATTCTTATAAAAATAAGCCATTTAAAAAATTAAATTACATCTATTTTAAAATAGACCTAACAATAAAATATCCTGATTAATGTTATTACAGAAAACTCTTAGGTGACACATTTTATCAGCCCTGGGAGACACTATTGGGCCTTTTAGCTTCTATTAATTTTACAATCATAATGAGTCCTTAAATATAACCTTCTTATCAAATAAAGAATTCAGATTGATGCTTGGCCATTATTGTTAATGAAAGAAACACAAGCTTCCAGTAATAATTGGTAGAAAAGCTTCTATAAGAAGAAATATTGCCTGTGGCTCATCTGTTTCTATTTGGCTTTCCCACTATGTTTTCCTCAGATTCACTGAATTTCTCTAAATTGTAGAAGTGAATTGAATAAGTCAGAATTTCTTTTATGCATACAATGGAGTCCTGTGCTACACAAAACCACTACTCCAACTAGCCCAGTATTATACCTTTAAGGGTGACATGGAATGATGTGGATTTCCACTGTGATACCAATTTTAGATTTTAGAGTTGGGTTAACAGAAAGAAACATAAGCATTTTCCATAATAATTCTCAATGGATTGTAAATGATAGGAAGTTTGTTTTGGTGATACAGGTACCTACATAGACCATGTAATCATATTCCTTTATTTATGGGGAAACTATACACAGATCTACATTTCATAATGTAATTATTCTGATGAAGAAGGAAGTTCTTTTTAGCACCATTGCCAATTTTAATAAGGCCCTTTCCTTAGGACCCAGAGTTCCCTCCCTGCTATGATGTGATTTATGTTCTAGGCCATGAATGTAATTTATTTAGCAATCTCTCAGGGGTTTAAAAAAAAATCTACAATAAGCACATCTTTATACAGTAGTGTAGACTACATCTTTCCCCACTTCTCTTGAAATAATACATGTACAGCCAGATTGTGGGGTTTATTGTTCATATTTCTGAATCCAGCTGTCCAGAAATGTCATTGTTCTTTACCAACACAGCATTTTCATGTTTTTTTGATCTATTCATAAATTTCAACATGTAACAAATTTGAGAAAAGGAAAGATATGTATTCAAACAAGGCTAGCTTGATTTTGGACAGGGGATAGGAATTTAAAAGAATTTGTCACATAAATTATGGATGGACAGATCACCTTTCTGTTTCTGCAATGTTAGTTCTCTAAGAGAAACACAGTCAGGCTGGACATTTTTAATTTCTTAAAAAAATCACAGTTCAATGAATCTAAGATACACACTTTTTTTCTTTCACATTTAAATTCCTCAAATTCAGTGTGCATCTTGCAGTCAACGACATCTTACCCTTGCTGTTGGCCTGCTGGCAATTCTGATGAATTATCATCACTTGTGCATGTATAGACTTGGTTATAGCTGTTCATACTGTTGTCATTGCCAGTGACTAGGAACATTGTTGGTAACGCATGTGTGGATTCCTTCAAAATATTTGTTATAATTTAGCACCCAAAGAAAAAGCTATCATGTATGCAGAAAGATATGGAAACAGATATGGAAACCCATGTAAGTAGAAAAGCTTCCTTGGTGGAATAATCACAAATGCACCTCCCTCCCTCCCTCCCTCCCTCCCTTCCTTCCTTCCTATTTATTACAAAGCAGTAACAAAAAGTCTTATAGGTCCTAAGAAAAGAAGCTACCCCAAAGTCAATGAAGTGAGGTTATATTCCATTACAGAAACACATGCAAAGGAATTGCTCATACATAAGAAGTGATGTAACTGAAGGCAAGAAGAATCATTGAATCTTTTTGAACATATCAAAGTCTAGATACTTTTATTTTCATTAAGTATAAAGTAGAAATTCCAAGTGGCAGGTTGTCATCATGTCACTATGATTGGTAGCCTTTCTTTTCTTAGTGATAGAAACAATGGTTTTTCTTACAAATGATGACATCCTAAGTTCAATGAAATTCTATATTATCTTTACATTGTTTGTTTCATGCTTGTAAAATGTAGTTTTTGTCCTTAAGAGCCTACAGTAACAGAAATAAAACTAAACAAACAAAGAAGTAGCTGAAACCCTCAAGCTTTGGAAGAACTGGATTTTAATTAAAGAAAGAGAACTCATTGATGAACATTGAGGATAATTTTTCTCCTTAAAGGAAGCCAAGTCTCCAAATTCCTTTAAAGGAAAGAGAATTCCGGTAATATTTTTTCAGGTTTTTAATCCACAAATCAGATTTTTATTTGTACAAGCAGAGTATATATGAAATCATTCTTTTACAGTTTATGAATTAACTGGGAAGGAATAAGATTAAGAAAAGACAGCTCAATTTACTAAAGCCTCTAGTAGAAGTAGGATGAGTTTTAATTGTTACTATTTTGAAAAAATATTTGCTTACTTGCTTTATCCTAGAGAGAGAAATACCATGAAATATTTAGGTTTGCAATCCAGAATTAGGTAAAATAAAGTTAGATTTATGGTATAAACTTCTCATTTAGTGCTAACTATAGTAATATCAAATTTGATGGTAAAAAAAAAAAAAGGCCATATCTGTCAAATTTACTTTTTATCTGACCATTCTTCTTCATCGGCCTTGGAATTCCAAGGCTCTATCAAAAATGATGCTCATTGAGGTATCAGAAAGTGAATATTTTCATGTTTCTGCTGTTAGGACTTTCTGAGCATATTTTGCTGGAAACTGGGCTATAGGACAAGCCTTGGAAGTTAAATGATGATGAATGGATCGAGAATTCCTGGAGGTTTATCTCTGGATGGATGTGGAGACAGTCCCTGTGTGTGATGGTTTTAAATCCAGAGATACTTACCTTATTTCCAGCCCCACCCGCATGCCTGCCCACATTTACATTTAGAGGGAAAGAAAGAACCCAGGGACTTGGCCCTTCTCTTCCCTAGAATAATTTGTTTACACAGGGAAAGTTAGATTTCTCTCCCTCTCAGGAGTCCAGGACTGCTGTCCAAGAGTTCTTTGTAAACTGCCCCTTTCATAAAAAGTCTGGGCTCCCCTCCTGAGGTACAAGCCCTTGTTAGGTTACCCTGAAGATCCTGGGGCAAGGAAAACTGATGCAGGTATTGCTTTAAGTGATAATAATGTGCCTCAGGTTTGTATTCAGGGTAATATAAAAAGAGATATTCAAAACATCACAAACTGTGGAAATTTATCCTATAATATTTTTTGAAATTTGCTAACTACTTGTTAAATTGCACCTGTAATGTTATCACTTCTGTGTATATATGTTATATTCAACAATAAAAAATGATCAAAAAAACATCACAAGGTACTTCCAGTAATATATATATATTTTATACTCTACACTTTTATTTTTCCTATATTGGCCATAATGAAACTTCTCACCACTGCTCTTTTTTTTTTTTCATTTTTATTGAGATTGTTCAGATAACATACACTTATCCAAAGATCCAAAGTGTACAATCACTTGCCCCTGGGTACCCTCATACAGCTGTGCATCCATCACACTTAATTTTTGTTCAATTTTTAGAAACTTTTCATTACTCCAGTCAAGAAATAAAGTGAAAGATGAAAAAAGAAAAAAAGAAAAGGAAACTCTAATCCTCCCCTATCCCTAACCCACCCCCCTCAATTGTTGACTTGTAGTATTGATATAGTACATTTCTTACTGTTTATGAAAAAATGTTGAAATACTACTAACTGTAGTATATAGTTTGTAATAGGTATATAGTTCTTCCCTATATGCCCCTCTATTATTAACTTCTAATTGTATTGTCATACATTTGTTCTGGTTCATGGAAGCGATTTCTAGTATTTGTACAGTTGATCATGGTCATTGCCCACCATAGGATTCAGTTTTATACATTCCCATCTTTTGACATCCAACTTTCCTTCTGGTGACATATATGACTCTGAGCTTCCCCTTTCCACCTCATTCACACACCATTCGGCGCTGTTAGTTATTCTCACATCTTGCTACCAACACCCCTGTTCATTTCCAAACATTTAAGTTCATCCTAATTGAACATTCTGCTCATACTAAGCAAGAGCATCTACATTTCTTCCCCAAGGCAGGAGGGAGAGTCAAAGAAGGTAGAGGCAAAAGAAAGAGGAAACAAAAAAAATGACAGCTAGGAAGCAGCAAAAGGAAAAATAACCTTAAATCAAAGTAGAATAAAGAATCAGACAATACAACCAATGTCAAGTGTCTAACATGCCTCCCCTATCCCCCCTCTTATCTGCATTCACCTTGGTATATCACCTTTGTTACATTAAAGGAAGCATGATACAATGATTCTATTAGTTACAGTCTCTAGTTTATGCTGATTGCATCCCTCCCCCAATGCCTCCCCATTTTTAACACCTTGCAAGGTTGACATTTGCTTGTTCTCCCTCGTTAAAGAACATATTTGTACATTTTATCACAATTATTGAATACTCTAGATTTCACCAAGTTACACAGTCCCGGTCTTTATCTTTCCTCCTTTCTTGTGTCTCACATGCTCCCCACCTTCCTCTCTCAACCGTATTCATAGTTACCTTTGTTCAGTGTACTTACATTGTTGTGCTATCATCTCCCAAAATTGTGTTCCAAACCATGCACTCCTGTCTTCTATCACCCTGTAGTGCTCCCTTTAGTATTTCCTGTAGGGCAGGTGTCTTGTTCACAAAGTCTCTCGTTGACTGTCTGTCAGAAAATATTTTGAGCTCTCCCTCATATTTGAAGGACAGCTTTGCTGGATATAGGATTCTTGGTTGGTGGATTTTCTCTTTCAGTATCTTAAATATATCACACCACTTCCTTCTTGCCTCCATGGTTTCTGCTGAGAGATCTGCACATAGTCTTATTAAGCTTCCTTTGTATGTAATGGATCGCTTTTCTCTTGCTGCTTTCAGGATTCTCTCTTTGTCTTTGATATTTGATAATCTGATTAATAAGTGTCTTGGCATAGGCCTATTCATATCTCTTCTGTTTGGAGTATGCTGCGCTTCTTGGATCTGTAATTTTGTCTTTCATAAGAGATGGGAAATTTTCGTTAATTATTTCCTCTATTATTGCTTCTGCCCCCTTTCCCGTCTCTTCTCCTTCTGGGACACCAATGATACATGCATTATTGTACTTCGTTTCATCCTTGAGTTCCTGGAGACATTGCTCATATTTTTTCATTCTTTTCTCCATCTGCTCCTTTGTGTGTAGGCTTTCAGGTGTTTTGTTCTCCAGTTCCTGAGTGTTTTCTTCTGCCTCTTGAGATCTGCTGTTGTATGTTTCCATTGTGTCTTTCATCTCCTGTGTTGTGCCCTTCATTTCCATAGATTCTACTAGTAGTTTTTTTGAACTTTTGATTTCTGCCGTATATATGCCCAGTGCTTCCTTTACAGCCTCTATCTCTTTTGCAATATCTTCTCTAAACTTTTTTATTTGATTTAGCATTAGTTGTTTAAATTCCTGTATCTCAGTTGAAGTGTACGTTTGTTCCTTTGACTGGGCCATAACTTTGTTTTTCTTAGTGTAGGTTGTAATTTTCTATTGTCTAGTCATGGTTTCCTTGGTTATCCAAATCAGGTTTTCCCAGACCAGAACAGGCTCAGGTCCCAGAGGGAAGAAATATTCAGTATCTGGTTTCCCTGTGGGTGTGTCTTAGAAAATTGCTCCAGCCTTTGATGCCTCAGGTCACTCTGCTTTTCTGCCCAGCAGGTGATGCCTGTTAGCCTATAATTCTTGACTGGTGTGAGGAGGTATGGCCGTGTTCCCCCAGGCTCTGGGGTCTGGTTCTCAATGGAAAGGGCCCCACCCCTTTCCTCTTAGAGAAGATAGACCCCCTAGGGGGAGGTCATTAGCATTTCAATGGTCTCTCTCTCTGCTTGTGCTGTCTCCACCCTTCCCTGAGTCAAAGCCCTGGAAACTGAAAATGACTGGGGCTTTTTCCAGTGAGCCGGAAAAAAAACAGATAGTCCCCTTCAGACCCAGTCCAAGGTCACTCCCCAGCTCTCCAAGGTCAGTCATCACCCAAAGCCTCTGTCTGTTTTTTGGGTATGTGTACCTGTAGTGAGCAGTTCACACTTGCTACTTAAAACCCCAGTTGGAGCTCAGCTGAGCTATATTTGCTTGCTGGGAGAGAGCGTCTCTTTGCCACCATGAGGCTTTGCAGCTTGGGCTATGGGGGAGGGGGTCTCATGACTTGGATCCGCAGGTTTTACTTACAGATTTTATGCTGTGTTCTTGGGCATTCCTCCCAATTCAGGTTGGTGTATGATGAGTGGATGGTCTCGTTTGTCCCCCCGCAGTTATTCTGGACTATTTACTAGTTGTTTCTGGTTTTTTGTAGTTGTTCCAGGGGGACTACTTAGGTTCCACTCCTCTCTATGCCACCATCTTGCCTTCTCTCCTCTCCAGTAATATATTAAATATCCAAGTTTTAGAACTGTTTTTTTCGAGAAAGCAGAAAAAAGGCCATTAGTTTAACCAACATTTACAAACATTTAAATTATTCCCCTAAATTATGTCTCAGTACCTTTGGCCTAGAGTTGACACAGTGTAGATAGAAGAACATGGTATTTAAGCTCAAGGGACTGAGGCTATACTTCTGTCTCAGCTGTTTAGATGTATGATTTTGAGCCAGCCATCACTTTTGTTAACTTGAGTGAAATGGGGACTAATAATTTCTCTTCTGTATAGGGTGACCATATAATTTGTTGTTCAAATAAAAATAAAATGAAAATGTACATTCAATGCATTTAAATAATTACACAGTATCCAAAATAAATAAGATTGCATTTATTCGTTTTTTCCTCAAAGTTTTTTTTTTTTAAGTGAGAAAAGAGATAACTCAAAGTGCAACTGTAAGATAAAGAGATCAGTAAACTGTCTAACTGGAAGGATATTTGGAAAGCCCCAAATATCCTACCAGTCCTAAGTCTTTACAAACAACTCATGTAATCATCTTTTTGTTTAAAAACCATTGCTTGGAAGCCCCAACATGGGAAATTTAAGTTTGTATCTGAATCTGTGCTCCCAGAATTGTGATTCTAAAACCCCAAATAAATACTTTTGTTGCTGGACTACTGGGCTTGCTATTTCTTGGTTCATGTAAGGTAGACATTGTTTCATGAATTTCATAATTTACTTTTCTTCTTTCACTGATTTTAACAGTACTGGCTCATTAAATACCCACTGAATTGAATGTATTTGTTTTGATAATATAAGTGAAATTATCTCTCAGTTATGTTTTTTTAAAATTGTGGTATAATTCACATGAATGAACTGCACATATTTAAAGGGTGCATCTTGATAAGTCTTAACATGCATATATACCTGTGAAACTACAGTCATAAAGATAGTGAACATGTTCCTAACCCCCCAAAGTATCCCTGTGCTCCTTGTAATACTCCTCTTGTGCCCTCTCCATCCCCTAGTGTCCCCTAGTGTCATTATAGGTTTTTGCAAAAGTATATAAATGGAATCATATACTATGCAGGTTTTTGTTTCTTTGTTTGTTTTGCTTTGGATTCTTTTACTCAGTTTAAATATTTTGAGTTCCATCTAAGGTGTTACATGCACTAATAGTTTCTTCCTTATTCCTGAGTAGTATTTCAGTATATAGATGTACTAAAATTTGTTCCCCTTCACCTATTGGTGGATATTTGAATTGTTTGCTGTTTTTGTGTATACA
Organism: Choloepus didactylus; assembly: GCF_015220235.1. Lineage (NCBI taxonomy): Eukaryota > Metazoa > Chordata > Mammalia > Pilosa > Megalonychidae > Choloepus > Choloepus didactylus. The sequence goes on along the minus strand of NC_051312.1, from coordinate 143,356,491 downwards.
GATCAGACTGCTGTGAACATTCATGTACAAGTCTTTGTGTGGATATGTACTTTGTCTTGGGTAAATACATAAGGGTAACATGTCTGGGTCATAGGGTATGTGTATGTTTAATTTTTAAAAACAAAAAATTGTTTTCCAAAGTGTTTACCGTTTTGTCTTTTTCCATTTTAATCCTGCAGTCTGAGTTGTTTTTCTCAGCAGTCCCACAGACACAAGATTAGTTTCAAAGTCATCTGGACAGGGTGAGGGGTGAACGGGGTGGAGAGGGGTTCTGGAGGCGTGCTGGAGGAGTGAGGCTGGCAGCTTGGTCAAGAGAAGGAAAAACAATCTTTGTCAGTGTAGAATTGCTTTTTCTAGGGTCAAGGCCATGTTAATTTATTAATTATTGTATCCAGCAGACAAGGAAATGTGGGAAACATAGTTTGCAGGCTTCTAACTTTGGAAGTACAGAGAAAAGCATAGAAAGGCAAGCATAACATTTAGAGACAATAAATACCTGGCACATGCTGTCTTGTTTATTAGGTTTTTCCTCTATTATTTGAATCTTGAAAAATATTTTAAGCTCCAGAGGCCATTTTGAGTATAATTACCACTATGTTGAATTTAGCTGGGCACCAAATGCCACGATGCTGTTGCCCAGCAATGGACTCACTGCCTGATGTGCACAGAAGCCAATAACATGACACTAGGATTTTGAGAAAAGAAAGAGTTTTATTGCAAGGTGGACCAGCAAGGAGACAGGAAGCAAGCTGAAATTCTCCCAGATCCAAGAACTAAGAGAGGTTTATAGGATGGAAACAAAGGGAGGTGGGGACAGTGACAAGGATTCAGGTTGGCATATTCTCATTGTTTGTTTGTAGGACTGTCTACATATGGTAGAAATATGCCAGTGGGATGCATCTTGTCTTCTTTTTGAGGGACCCCTCACATTTTATTTGCTTCTGATGACTCTTCATCCCCATAATCTTGGTTCCAAGAAAGGTGATTTTTGTTCTAAATGTCTCAGGGCTCTTTTAAGGGGCAAGGAGGCCATGCATCTGTGTCAGCACATGCCCTGTCAGCAGCAGAGTCTGCAGCTAAGTTTGTCTTTAAGACAAACTCATGAAAGAATTTCAGTAATGGGAGAGGAAGAAGTTCTGATAAGAAGCAGGTTTTGGCCTGAATCTTGATTTTTAGTTAGGACTCCCAGCTATCCGGCCTATAGTTTGAATACTAGCACCATATACAGCAAGTGGAACAGTAAAATAGATCGTCTTTGGCTTCCGACTTCTTTCATCCAGCATGTTTTTGAGGTTATTCCATGTTGCAGCTTGTATCAGTAGTTCACTCCCCTTTATTGTCTAGTATTAAGCCATTAAATGACTATTCACATTTTGGTTATCCGTTCATTAGTTGCTGCACATTTTGGACTGTGTCCAGGTTTGGGTATTATGAATAATTATGCTATCAGTGTATCTTGGTGTGGACATATGTTTTCATTTCTCTTGGGTAGATTACTAAACATGGAATGGCTGGGTTAAGTGGGATGTTTTAACATTTTAAGGAACTGCCCATTTGTTTTCCAAAGATGGTCTATAGTTTATATTCCCATCAGCAATATATGAGGGCTTGAGTTTCTCTGTAACTTCCTCAATACTTGATATTGTTTGTTTTTAAATTATATTCGTTCTAGTGGTTATCTAATTTTGGTTTTAATTTACATATCCCTAAATAATAATGATATTGAATATCTTTTATTAACCTTATTAGATATTTGGTGAAATGTCAAATTTAAATACTTTGGCTATTTTCTAATTGGGTTATTTATTTTCTTATTAAGTTTTAAGAATTTTTATATATTTACTCCGTACAAGTTCTTTGTCAGATAAATAATTTGAAAATATATTCTCACTTTGTGCCTTGATCTTTCACTTTCTTAACTGTGTCTTTTGAAAAGCAGATGTTTTTAATTTTGAAGAATTCCAGTTTATCAGTTTTTTTCTTTATGGGTCGTGCTTTTGGTATCAGGTCTAAGAATACCTACTACTAGGTTGTGATTTTTTTTCCTCAATTGATTTGCTTTTGTACATTTGTCAAAAATGAGTTGGGAATATTTAGGGGCTCTGTCTGGGTTCTCTGTTCTCTTCCAGTGATCTGTGTATTTATCTGTTTGCCAATATCAAATAGTATTGATTATTGTAGCTATACTGAAGTGCTGAAATTGCATAGACTAATTCTGTTTACTCTTCTTTTTCAAATTTGTTTTGGTTACTCATTCCTTTGCCTTTCCCATATATATTTTAGAATAATCTTGCCAATACCAACAAAAATCTGCCTTTGATTTTGATAGGAATTATATTAATCATATATCTATTTGGGAAGAACTGATATATTTACTATATTGAGATATAGAATCTTCCAATCAATAACATAGTATGTATCTTCATGTATTTTGATTTTCTTTAATTTCTTTCACCTGGGTGTTATAATTTTCAGCATACAGATATCATACATGGTTTTAAAAATAGATTTATACTTAGGCATTTCATCAGTTAAAATGTATTGTTTTTTAATTTGTTTCCACATCTGTTCTTCCTAGAATATAGAAATGTAATTGATTTTTGTGTGTCAATTTTGTATCTCGTGACTTTGTTGAATTTACTTATTAGTCCTAGGAGGTGTTTAATTGTTTTGTGAATTCCTTGGGGATTTGTATGTAGTCAATAATAACATTTACAAGGAGGAACAGTTTTATTTATTTGTTTCTGATCTAGATGTCTTTTATTTCCTTTTCTTGGCATATTTCAGTGACTAGTACATCCAGTACATTGTTGATAGGAGTGGTAAGAGCAGACTTCCTTGTTTTCTTCCAGATCATAGGGTGAAAGAATCCATCCTTTCAAAATTAAAGTATGATATTAACAGTAAATTTTATTTTTATTTCTGGCATTTTTATCATTAGTAAATGTCCTTATTTATATCTGATAATACTCTTTGTCTTGAAGTTTATTTTATATAATACTAATATAATCCCACTCCAGCCTTCTGTTGTTTACTGTTTCCATGCTATATCTTTTTCCATTAATTTACTTTCATTTTAAAATTTAAATCACATCAGTTAGAGAAACATATAATTGGATATTTGCCTTTAGTAATTTATTCTGACAATCTTTGTCTTTTTTGAAGTATATTTTTTATTAGAGAAGTTGTGGGTTTACAGAAAAGTCATGCCAAGTTCCAATATACCTCTGCTTACATGCAGTTTTCACTTTTATTAACACTTTGCATTTGTGTGGTAACTTTCTTGTAATTTATGAAACAGTATTTTTATAATTATATGTTAACTGTAGTCCAAAGTTCACATTAAGGTTAACTGTTTCTGTTGTACAGCTCTCTGCATTTTTTTTAAAAAAGGAATGTATATTAGTAGCATATATACCACCTAAAATTTTCCCTTTCACCACGTTCAAATATATACTTCGTTGGTGTTAGCTACATTCACAATGCTGTGCTACCATCACCACCATCCAACGCCAAAAGCAATAAAGATTATCTTTTTGCTATTTGTCTATAAAATATGCAAAATCGGACACTGATTATATGGGCTCAAAATATTTTAAAAATAAATAAATTTGCCTGAAATATACATCAATTCCTACTAAAAGTAGTATACTACATAGCCTTAGAATTATTAAAATTTTCTTGGCATTAATTATATTTGCATCTTATATGGGACATAGAGATTCCTTTATCCTTTTCCTTGGGGATTATATAGTCCCTCATGGGAAGTTCATATTTGCCATCATGATTATGCATAAACACAGGCATAATTTTTTCTCTGTAGGTCTCATCATGATGGGAAGATCCTAGGGGACACCTATGCTTCGGTTTCTAATCAAGCCTAAAAGAATTATAAGCCCAAGGTGAAGGCCATGTGCTCTGTGGCTTGGTGGCTCTGGGGTAAAGGCTGTATGGTTCCCTACACATACCCTTTTGGAAAAATTATGGCTAGAAATTTGATCTATGCCTCAGAATTACTCCTGGAATATTCTGACCATGAGATCTGTTGTTAAACCCTCTTACCATTAAAGGGAGAAGAAGATTCTGTGACTATGTTTGGTCAGCTTTGATATCTCCAAAACCAGTTCTTCCTCCAGGGCAGTGGAGGTGAAATACACATAAAGAGTTAGCATTCAGGTCTCTCAGTGGAAAGAGGGTGAGTTAAATAAGGTTTTATTTTCCCCTAATACTCTCTATATTGTTGAAAGATGACAAAATATATTGAATGCCAAGAAACTCAGAGATAGGGAGCTCTCACTTTACTGCCTGCATTTTATCCTTTCCTTGTTGGCTTCATACTCAATCTTGTAGCAAACAGCTGTAGAAATATAGGTGACTGATTCAGAACATAGAAACATCAGAGGAGGGAGAGGAGATGTGTCCTTTCTTAAAAAATATTGACATGATATATATATATATATGTTTATATATGTGTATATACATATACATATATATATGAGAATTTATGTATCATAAGCAAGCAGCTTGATAAATTTTCACAAACTTAACCACTAAAATAATCCACACTCAGACTAATTATATTTCTCTTTCATGCCCTCCTACAAAATCCTGGGAAAGCGCATTTACCTTCCTGCATTCTCTCTCCGGTTGGGATGGAACAGAGGAGGATAATGTACAGAAACACTGGGGTTTATGGTTGCTTATAAATTTTTGTCTCTCCTGTTAAAGTTCTCAGTATACTTGGTGCAAATTTTTTGCTTCCAGTGTTATTGTAGTCAAGTATCTTGTAGTTAGACCACGAGCACTTCCTTTCAGGAAGAAGAATGTTGGTAGGGTTTCTGCCCCAGAGAAATATTCTCCTCATGGAGCATCATCACAGGGGAACAGAGGTGTCAAGTGTAGCAATGGACACATGAGTAAGGACTAGGGTGTAAAGGGCCAGATGAATGAGAGGGAGAGATGGGGGAGACATCCCTACTCCCTGAGCTTATCGGTGGGTAGACTCCCCATCACTCCATCTTCTAGTAAAAACAGGAGGAATCATTCCTTGCAGAACAGCTCATGAAGATAAAAGACACAGTGACTGAAATGTTGAGGGTGCTTGTCACAGTGCATTCAGATTCCTTGAAGCAAAGGATGATTTGACTTGTGACAGTCTGTGTCTTATTCTTGTAGTGAGAGTTTGTCAAGACAGGGCAGGGTTCTCCATCAATGTAATTTTCTTCTGTCCTCACAGATTTCTGATGATGAGAATGCTAGCCAGAAATGACTCCTTAGTGACTGAATTTATTCTTGCTGGATTAACAGATCATCCAGAACTCCAGAAACCCCTCTTTTACCTGTTTCTAATGATCTACATTGTCACCGTGGTGGGCAACCTTGGCTTGATAACTCTAATTGGGCTGAATTCCAACCTTCACACCCCCATGTATTATTTCCTCTTCAATCTTTCCTTTATTGATCTCTTTTACTCTTCTGTTTTCACCCCCAAAATGCTGATGAACTTTGTATCAAAGCAGAATATCATCTCCTATGTGGGGTGCATGACCCAGCTGTTTTTCTTTCTCTTCTTTGTCATCTCTGAGTGCTATATGTTGACCTCGATGGCCTATGATCGCTATGTGGCCATCTGTAACCCATTGCTGTATAAGGTCACCATGTCCTCTCAGGTCTGTTCTGGGCTGGTGCTTGCTGTATATGTGATGGGATTTGCTGGAGCCTCTGTCCACACAGGGTGCATGCTCAGACTGACCTTCTGCAGGGCTAATATCATCAACCATTACCTGTGTGACATTCTCCCTCTCCTCCAACTCTCTTGCATGAGCACCTATGTCAATGAGGTGGTAGTTCTCATTGTGGTGGGGGTTAATATCACCGTACCTAGTTTTACCATCCTAATTTCTTACATTTTCATCCTGACTAGCATTCTTCACATCAAATCCACTCAAGGAAGATCAAAAGCCTTCAGCACCTGTAGTTCTCACATCACTGCTATTTCTCTTTTTTTTGGGTCAGCAGCTTTCATGTATCTGAAGTATTCTTCTCCTGGATCTATGGAACAGGGGAAAGTTTCTTCTGTTTTCTATACTAATGTGGGGCCCATGCTCAATCCCCTGATCTACAGCTTGAGGAACAAGGATGTTAAAGTTGCCCTGAGGAAAGCCCTGATCAAAATCCAGAGGAGAAACATATTCTAATGCAGAGCAGTGAAAATATAGAGAAATGCAAGGACCTCAAATTTTTATTGGTGTTTTCCATGAAAAGATTTTGTTCATAACCATTTTGATTGTACAGATTGTTTTATTCATTGTGGTTTAATAGACTTGTCTGATTTCCCTTATACCTAATCTTGTCTTTTTCTTTGATACCTTATCATCTGTACCTCTCACAAGTTTACTAAATAATTAATAGCATATTTATAAAAAAAACCTCTGCACTGACTTTTTTCTTTATTTTTTTATACCCATTCTGTCTTCTGATCTATCCCTAGCCTGAACAAAGATGGTGCATTCCATAAGTCACCTGGGATACTTAATATTATATCCTGCTCACTTACAGAAAGAGCCAAATGCTATAGAAATATTCTCATTCTTGTCAATATTGTTACTGGCATTGGCAGCAGGATTCACCCTATTTAAATATAAAGTTCAGTGGTTTTTACTATATTCATAAGGTTGTGCAACCACCAGGACTATGCAATTAACAGTAAATTCTCCTCATTCCAGTAAGTAACCCAGTGTCTATTGGAGTCTTTCCCCTTTTCCACTCCCCCCAGCTCCTGACAACCACTAATGCCTACTCTGGGATTTCATATAAATGGAATTATATAATATGTTGTCTTTTGTGTCTGTCTTCTTTCACCTTGCATAATGCTTTCAAGGTTCATCCACACCCAAGCATGTATCAGCACTTCATTACTTTTTGTTGCTGAATAATATTTCATTGTATACATATACTACATTTGTGTATCCATTCATCATTTGATGGACATTTGGGTTGTTTCCCCTTTTTTTGCTATTGTCAGTAATGCTGCTGTGATTAGTTGTGTATGAGTTTTTGAGTGAGCACATGTTTTCAGTTCTCTTGAGTATATACCTAGGAGGAATTTGCTGGGTCATATGGCAATTCTTTATTTAATTTTTTGAGGAATTGCCAAGCTGCTTTTCAAAGGGGCTGCATTATTCTACATTCCCATCAGCAGTGTCTAATTGTTGCTTGTCTAAAATTGCATTGGGTAAGTAAGACTTCTTGCAGAGTGAGTAGTAATGTAGTTAGTGGACAGCCTTGCCTCTTTCTATCCTTAATAGAAATGCCTCTAATGGGTCCCCATTAAGTAAGATACTGGCTTTAGGATGTATATGTATATATTTTATCATTTTAAGTACTTGTCCCTCAATTTCTGTTTTCTTGGTTTTTTTTTTTAAAAAAATAGAATGGGCTTGAATTTTGTCAAAAGCCTTTTCAGTGTCTGTGGAGATTGTTGGGGATTGAATCATGTGCCGCACAAAAGACATGTTCATGTCTTAACTGCTATCTGTAGGGGTGTGATCCCATTTGGAAAGAGCACCTGGGAAGATGTTATTAGTTAAGGTGAGGCCAAACTTAATAAGGGTGGGCATTAACCCAATGTGGCTGAAATCCTTATAAGCAGAGGAAATTGAGATGCAGTCAGTAAGGTGAAGCCAGAATTGGAAGCCTGCAAAGGAGACCCATATTTCCATGTGTCAGAGGCCGAGATCAAGCCAGGACCAGAACACTGCAGACTTTGGAAAAAGAGTGGTGTGGTGATACCTTGAGTTTGGCCTTCCAGCTCCCAAAACTGTGAGACAATAAATTCCTGTTGGTTAACTTAACCTGTTTGTGATATTTGTTGTATCAGCCCTGGCAAACTAAGACAGATAATATTTCCTCCTTAAATCAATTATGATATATGTTATTAATGGACTTCCTAATATTGAAACAGCCTTATATTTGTAGAATAAATCCCATTTGGTCATCTTGTATTACTTTCTTCCTAAAATTTGTGTTTGTTTGTAAATATAGTATTTAATAGTTTTACATTGATATCCATAGGTGATAGTGAGCTATGGTTTTGTATTTGTACTATTTTAATCAGATTTAGGTATCAGTGCTATACCTGCTTCATAGAAAGAATATGGAAGTTACACTATATGTCTTTGATTTCTTTCATTAGTGTTTTATAGTTTGTAGTGTAAAGATTATGACTTTTATTAGATTTATACCTAAATATTTTATGTTTTTGGTGTTATTGTAAATAGTACTGGGTTTTGAAATAGCTGGTAACAGCTTTATTGAGATATCATTCACATACCATACAATTCACTTATGTAATGTGTACAGTTAGTTTTTAGTTTATTCACAAGATTCTGCAAATTGTGCAACATTTTAGAATGTTTAGAGTTGAACATTCTAAAATGTTAAATTTTAGAACATTTTCAATGTCTTAGAAACAGTCCCCTTTAGCCATCATTCCCCAATCCCTCCATCCACCGCGCCCTACACAATTACAATCTGCTTTCAGGTTCTATAGATTTGCCCACTGTGGACAGTTCATATAAGTAGGATAATACAATATGAGGTCTATTGTGACTGTTTTTCTTTTTAAGTTAGGTAATGTTTTAAGGTTCATTCATGTTGTAGCATATGTCAGTAATTCACACCCTTTTATTGCTGAATAATATTCCATTGTATGGATATACCACATTCCATTAATCTATCAGCCCATAGACTATTGAGCTCTTGGTTTTATGTATAGAGTTACAGTGAACATTCTAATGGAACATTTTGCATGGACATGTTTTTTCATTTTTCTAGTATATACCTAGGAGTAGAAATGCTGGGCCGTAATGGAAGTGCCATGTTGGCCTTCCTACTAGCAGTGTATGAGGGCTCCAAATGTCCACATCCTGAAAAACCCTTGTTATTATCTGTTTTGTTTTTTTTTTCCTATTGTCTAATCTAGTGGGTTTAAGAGTCCATGTCATTCTGGTTTTGTTTTGTATTTCCTTGATATTGAGAAACTATTCATTTGCTTATTGGCCATTTGTCTATATTCTCTGGAGAAAGTATCTATTCAGATCCTTTGCCCATTTTTAAATTGGGTTGTTTGTCTTTTTAATATTGACTTGTAGGAGTTCTTTCTATTTTTTATATAATAGACCCTTATTAGATAGGCAGTTTGCTTATATTTTCCCCCATTTGTACTTTGCTTTTTCACTTTTTGCTACTTTTGAAGCACACTGTTTTAAAATTTGATGTAGTCAAATTTATCTATTTTTTTATTGTTGTTGTTGCTTATGTTTTTGGTGTCATACCTAAGAAAGCCTTATGTAAGCTACGGTTATAAAAAATACTCCAATATTTTCTTCTAAGGGCTTTATAGTTTTTGTTCGTACATGTTTAAGTCTATGATTCATTCTGAGTCAATAATTTTATGGTTTAATTTATGCCTGCACCACTGTGTAGGCATTTGTATGAGCTCTAAACTACCGTTCCCTCATTTCCTTAGGGTTTTTCATTCCCACTTGCTAACAGTTAAAAATGATAGTGGAGGTGATTGTGAAATGCTTTCATGCTACTATTTTTATCATTTGTGCTCCTTCAGAGCAAGAAGAGTGAACGTGAGGTAGAAAGAGAGACACCTTTTTTGTTTTTCTCTCTTTGAACCTTCATTAACTCTCAACAAAGCCTCCAAAAAATTCAAATGCTTCTCACAAGTGAAGGGAGAAGGGGAAAGTGAGAGGGCAAAAGGATTTTTCAAGTTTTCTCCTTTCATTTTACAATTTATAATATCGTGTGTAGTTTAAAAATAACACTTTTTTTAAATCAGACCCAATTTTGATATATATACTCTACTTACACACACACACAGACACACACATTTTTTTTTCAGGATCTTAATGTGGTCTTTAGATATTTTTGAGAGCCTTTATTTAGGATATTCCCTATAGCATGGTTTTTTTTTTTTCTTTTATTAGTTCAAATCTTCTCTAAGTCAAAAGTCCCCATCAAGGATGATGTCTACCTACATTATCTCTGAAACATTAACTTATAAATGAGAAGATGCATATTTTGGTGTGAAAGGGACCTAATTAGACCATGTAATTATATTCCTTTGTTTATAGGGGAATTTCACACAGGTTTATACTGTAGTTGTTTTGATGCTGAAGGAAACTCTTATTTTTAGAGCAATTGCAATTTGTAAGAAGGCCCTTACCAGAGGACCAAGAGATCCTTCTCTGCTATGCCATGATTTATGTTGTAGACCATGTAAAGAATGTATTATCTAGGAAACACTAGGGGCAGAAAATTCTCCAACAAGTGCCTCTTTGATAGGACAACCAATATCCACAGTAGTGAAAACTCCAGCTTTTGCACGTCTGTTGAAATAATGCATAGGACATAGTAGGACACATTTCTGAAGAAAAATGTCCAGAAATGTCATTCTTCTCTACCTTTACTCACACATTTCCAGGTTTTTGACCTATTTATCAGCTTCCAATTTTAGCAAGTTTTGAGGTTAGGAAAGATATGCATTCAAACTAGATTAACTTGGTTTTGGACAGGGAGTGGACATTGAATGGGCTGGTCATATAAATCATGGATTGACATATCCCCTGTGTTTCTCTGTCTACATTCTAGTTTTCTGAAGGAATCGCGGTCAGCCTAGACAGCTCTTACTACATCATAACTCTGATTTGAGGCTTTACTACCTACAGTGTGAATCTCACTGAGCTGGAGAGGCAGGAATGGTGTAAGGATGCTGGTGGAGGAAGTCTAGAGTCTCTTTCTTCAACACCACAAGCAGTTGTGGAGTTACCAGGGGGGTTATTACTTCAAATCATCTCATTCATTTCTCTTAACTTAAGGTCCTTATCCTGTAGGCTCTTCCATGAATTTCCTTTTTTTTTTAACCTTATTTACTGAGTCTAGCAGTTTCCCCATCTTATATTATATATTGAGAAGATCATAAATAAGAGATAGATAGCAAAGATGTTTCCAAATCACACCTAAAATTGAACTTTCAGAATGCTTAATCTTTATTCTTATGCATCATAAATTCAGTACCCAAATGGTCTATTGCATCTTTCTGTTTGGGGTTGCCATTCCTCCAAGCCTCCCCCCCCCAAAGGTCACCATAATTGTGGTAACACAAGTCATTGTTTTGTATTTGGAGGCATTCCTTCTTTTGAGCAGTTTAAAAATTAAGAGTGTCTGATGTTTTCTGAATAACAAGCCAACCCTCTCTATATAAGTATAGTGTGAGCCCCATCCACACTACATAAATATTTACGTGTATATGTGCATATTTAATTTAAACATACATGCATATATATTTATATGGTTAGTTGTTTATCCTGTAGCAGGTTAGTTAATTTAATGCTTGAAAGAGCTAATTTGCTTTTTAAAAATCAAATATATACCTAAAGTGAGTAAACACAATTTTCTATACAAATGTGTTTCTCTAGCTTCTTAAATGTAGCAGATAGTGCTGATACCTCCCAGCTCCCTTATGTCAGAATCCTTTCAGGATAGAGGGAGATACTGATTTTTCAAGTTTTACTTACAGCTAATGTTGACCACTTAAGATAATTCTGATGGAAGAAGCATAAAAGGAAGACATGTACTGCCTTCTGAAGATAATTTACTTCATCATATATAGGGAGAGGCATGGAGGGGAATTCTTTTTTCTTACTCTCTTGCTCTCGTCTTTGGATATCACTGTAGGAAAATGTGATTCTTAGAGCTATGGCAATCATTTTGTGACCATCAGACAACAAGGCTGTGGAATAAGGCCAATAGACTGATGAGGGTTTTGAGTTGTTGAACCAATGCCATGACACTCTACCTCTAGGTTTATGGTTAGGTGAGAAAAATAAGCTCCTATTTTAATTAGGCTCTTAATTGAGCATTCTGTAACTTGAAGCTAGAAAGTTTCTATATTATAGCATGGATCAGAGGTATATTGCAGAGACACTAAATAAAAAAAATATACATTTTCTTAACACCTCAACATATTGGAGGAAAATCTTGCTCCTTTCAATAAACATTGATGAACAAATCTGTAATTTAGTGTTGAGAAGTATGGTTCTTATAGATTGAAACTTAAATTTTAAATATAATCTGTTTCATCTGATTATGTTCATTGTTCATTATACCCATGCTTTTTTCTCTGTAATGTAAAAAGTCTCCTGCATCTTCCTTGTAATGCTAGCTGAGAAAGTTAAGATTTTGCCCAATACTACTGTGTTCAAAGTAACTGAATCAATCAGAATACCTTTTCATGACATCTAATCAAATACAGTTGTGACTCAGTCTCTCCTTAAGTTTAATCAAGATGAAATAATAGCTTTAGGAAGTTATACTTTATTACAAGTTCTAATACCCAGTGGGCATGGAAGACACGTGGAAAGGTCTGGAGTAAGGGAGAGAGAAGCTGTGTTTTCAGGAATTCTTCTAGCAGCAGTGTGGATGGCTGAATTAGAGTGATTATGTGAGAAGTTTTAGAATACAGTTTAGAAGCCACTACAGTTCAGTAATGCAGGTCAGCTGATCACCCAAAGTTCCTGAATTCAGGTGGTGCCTGTGGGAAAGAATGGAGGTCATTGTGGTGGTAGACTCGATTTTCCAGAAAATATTCTGAAGGTTTTCAGCCAGAGAGCAACTTAATTTTCACAAACATTTATTGAGGATCTACTGTATACTCTGTATTGGTCTTGGTGCCAGGGGCAAAGTAGTAAAGAAGACAGAAATGATCTCGGTCCCTACAGAGTGTATGCTTTATAGGAGAACACAGAAAGTAAAAGGGAAACAACAATGCTTGATGAGTGTTATGATGGAGCATCTACTGGCTGCTTTGAGAATGTAAATCATAACAGATGACATTTATTACCTATTTACCGTATTTTGGGCACTATTCTAAGCACTTGACTTATATTAGCTCACTTTACATTCAAAACAACCCAATGAAGGGCATGCAGTTATTCACATCTCTATCTGAAAAATTCTCTGAGGTGGAGAGAGTTTAAGTAACTTGCCCAAGGTGTTAGAGTCAGGAATTATGGAGGTAGGAGTCAAACAGATGCCTTCAACTCCAGAGCCCAGATACTTTAGTATTATGATGAGAAGAAATTGTTGACATCAGTTGCTGAAGTGTTATGTTTAAAGACCATTATGGATATTCTGGTAGAAATTTCTGGAAGGTGTTTAGGAATAAGGACAGCAGAAAAATTCAAAGCATTAACATTTATTTGGATACATCCCAGAAGAGACAACAACTGAAGTGAGTAAACTGAAGACCTTGAGAAATTTCTAATAAAGAATATAGAAGCCTATAGGCAGAACCCACATGGAAATACCCCTTTGGATATGGGATGTAAGATGAAATAAAATACAGCAACAGTCAGATTTCCCTTCAGAGATGAAGATGGTAGGGATATGGGAGTTCCAATTTAGCTCTGCATTGGGGGATGTTCTATCCCTAGCCTGAAGTGAAAACTGGAGGAAAATACTGCATCCCTGAGGAACTAAACAGATTCCATCCTCTAGGGTGTAAATACAGTTCCCTGTTTCTGAATTACACACAGAATCTATTCCCTGGACAAGAGACTGAACAAGCTTCAAACCTGTTTATATCCAAGTGCATTATATTATGAAACCAACATTAATTTCTCTACATTTTTGCTAAAGTGTTCAATTTTCTCTGGTGGTTGAGGTGTTAATGGATCAAATCAGAAGTTGTCTGTAGCTCCAAATGATTTCCCCAGTATATTTGAAGTTAAGGCTGCCCTGCATCCTCTTAGAGTCAAAGAAGCCTAAAACCTCCAAGTTTGAAATTGTTCTTCAAGGAACACGGGGGTAATAAAGAGGGATCAAGAAGCTCAGAGGTTTTCTGGCCTAATGATGGTGAGTTCCTGAATTTCATTTGTTTATGTTCTCCTTATTTTGAGATGGAAATCCAGGGATTAAGAAATGCTGCTTTGTCTCCATATTGTGAAGTCCTGACACTCAAGTGATTCAGGTGGAGGAATCTGTTTGAGGGGGCAGCTGAGAATGTTTAGAGACACAGGGCCCTCGGATTCCCATATCTCAGTGTGTGGGTTCCCTTTCCATGGAGGTAACTCTCACTTCTCTAGATGTGGCTTTTACTCTGTGACTTGGGGCAGCTACTGGACTTCTTCTGGACTCTTGTCCCTCAGTTTTGATCTTGAAACAATGCTAATGGTTCACATAACACTGTCTAATCTGCATGAGAAGCAGCTTCAGGTTGCCAGAACCTTTCTTCTAGTTTTACTGATGAAGAGAGGGTTCATGTGAATAAAGAGATATTGAGATGAGGGAGAAGGACTTTGTCCTGCTACATCTTTCTCCTCCCTTTTCCCTTGTTTTTTCCTGTAGTCATATTTTTACGTGGCAGCACTGGCCTGGCCTTCAATATGTGAGATGAGTTGTAGGTGTTCTGTAGCATATTTAGATTTAGGGACTGTAATACAAGGGAATCTGTGTCACTTTTTATGAGGTGAAAAGTCAGATTCTTTGAGTGCAGGTTGGGCTAGTCTCAGCCCTTCCCATTGTAGAGCCCACTCATGTGGGAGGAGATTTTATGGGAAGAGCTGGGTTGCCCTCTAATGCAAGCTTCTCCTTTTTTTCCACACAGATGCCATAGAGCAGAATGGCTCCTGGAAATGGTTCTTTTGTGACACAATTCATTCGGATGGGATTAACAGATCACCCAGATCTCCAACTCCCTCTGTTCTTTCTGTTTGTAGCAATGTATATTATCACTGTGCAGGGAAATGTTGGCTTCATAACTCTTATTGCCCTGAATTCCCACCTTCACACCCCCATGTACTTTTTCCTCTTTAACTTGTCCATCATAGACCTCTGTTATTCATCAGTTTTTACACCAAAATTGCTGATCAACTTCATATCAAAGAAGAATATTATCTCCTACCAGAGGTGTATGGCTTACCTCTTCTTCTGCTTTTTTGCCATCTCTGGGGCTATGTTCTGACATCAGTGGCCTATGATCGCTATGTCACCATCTGTAATCCACTCCTGTATGACATTGCCATGTCCCCTAAACTATTCTCCACCCTTATTTTTGCTTCCTACTTGATGGAATTTTCTACTGCTATGGCCCACACTGGATGCATGCTGAGACTGACCTTCTGTGATGCCAACACCATCAACCATTATATCTGTGACATCCTCTCTCTGCTCCAGCTCTCCTGCACCAACACCTTCATCAATGAGCTGGTGGTCTTCCTCATGGGCAGCATCAACATCTTTGTCCCCAGTCTCACCACTTCATCTCTTATGGTTTCATTCTCTGCAGCATCCTCCTCATCAGTTCCACTGAAGGCAGGTCCAAAGCCTTCAGCACCTGCAGTTCCCACATAATGGCTGTTTCTCTGTTCTGTGGATCAAGTGCATTTGTGTATCTCCAACCATCTTCTGCAGGGTCTATGAATGTGGAAAAAATCCCTTCTGTCTTTTATACCAATGTGGTTCCCATGATGAACCCCTTTATCTACAGCTTGAGGAACAAAGATGTTAAACTTGCCCTGAGAAAGACCCTTAGTAGGAATAGTTTTAATTAGCAGTGGGATCTCCTTTGTAGTGAGTTTTAGCAGAGAGTTTCAGTGTGATTATTTGCAATATACTTGTTGGCTGTTTCTATATCCTGCTTCTTTGTTATCATGATGATGAAAATTTGAGTTTTCATTCAGTAATTTATTTCCACTTTGTAATAGTAGGTGTTCTTACTTTCATCACCGTTTGTACAATTTCTTCTCCTTCCTTGTTTTGTTTGTTGAAAACTTTAAGGAAGGAATTTTTTATATGTGTTTCTTGTTGTGAGTTTGAATTTGTTTTTTGTCCTGTAATAAGATGAATGTTACTGCAATGATTGGATAAAGAAACACTAGGGTATCTCCCCTAATGTGACAGTTGGAATGTGCCATTGGAAGCTGGAATCAAATATGTCACCACTCCCGGCTTTCCTCCCTCTGCTTAGCAGGAGAATGTCCCCTTAAATGCCAGTGTTTCACAGAGAGTGAAAGTTCCATAAAGACAATCAAGAACAATCCCCACTGATGTTGTACACAGGATGCTCTAGGCTTGTTTTGCAAAGCATTTTTATTTCCACCCATAATATGTTTAATAGATGGTCATTATATGCTTGTTGCTGGATGGAAAAGTGAAACCCAGAAATATTAGTTATTAATTAAAAGTCACCCAGCTTCTCCATGAAATACCATAAAATAAATATTAGTGTCCTGAATTAAATCTGTTGCTCCTTGTCATGTGCATTGCTGCTATTTTCTTATATTTTATTTCAATAGACATAAAACTTTATTTCTATTTTGAAAGTATCCTATACTTTGTACCAGGAGAATATCTTTTTCTCTCTCAGGGGTTTTGCTATTTTTGATGCTTCCTTATCTTTGAAAGAGGAGGTTTGTAGGGTTAGTATAGTTTAGAGATGATTGTCTCAAATAGAAAACCAAATTTTTCTGAATAATAATATTGATTTGGAATGTTTGCTGGTGCTTGTGTTTAGGAGAATATGTGGATGGGAGAGAAAGGAGAACAGTTATGTGTCATTAGGCCAGGATCCAATAGACACATGGTAACAAATGAGAAGTCCTATGGTGGGAAGGGTTGCTGAAGGTTTAGAAACTGCATTTCACCCTGATTAGGTGTCTGGTATCATAGTTTGCTGTCTTTATCCTCCACTGTCCATAAAGCTGTGAGAAAACTTATAGTTCACAATGACTGATCTTTGGTCAGGTTTTTGGGAAATTAGATAGAAAATACAGAAACTTCAGGAGATAATATAGTGAGTGGTAAATAAAACTACTTTGAATTTAGTACATAAATTGGTGGGGAAATGAAATCCCCTACCCACCCCCATCCTGTCCCTTGTGGGAAATCAGAAGGGAAATCACAGAATTTCCCTGGGTAGGAGGAAGTCTTTGGTATTTGTGGTTAAAGAGTTGTTACAATCATAGGGTTGTAGTACCTGGGCATGAGCAAATCATTGTCCCATTTGTTGGCATCTATATATTATCGCACATAGATTTTAAGCTGTAAAACCTCAAAGACAGATAGCAGAGTCGTCATAATTTGAAACGGAGATTTTAAAATAATTGTAGCCACGTCTTTTTCTAGAATAGGGTGTTGGATTATTTTTCTTTTGAGAATACAGGAAAAAGATGACTACTCCAAATACCCTTAACATGGTCTGGTGAAGATTGAATCTTGTACTGTTTAAGATATGTTCAAGTCTTAATCCATGTTCCTGTGAGTTTGAACCCAGCTGCAAATAGGCCCTTTAAAGATGTTGTCATTAGTTAAAGGATAGCAGAGGAAGTTTGTTGCAGTCAGTAAAGGAGGCCAGAAGTCAGTACAAGGTAGAGGCAGAAGAAGCCAGATAGTAAGCCTGATCACCATGTCACAGAGACACAGGTACAAATTAAGGAACCCCAGCATTGCCAGCAAGATAAAATCAGCATGCTACAGAGTCTAGGAGAAAACATGGCTTGTGGAGAAGTTGGTTTTGGACATCTAGCATGCAAAACTGTGAGACAATAAATTATTGTTGTATAAGCCAAGTCATTGTTTACTTTTTGTCTTATCAGCTATGGCAAACCAAGATATGGTATAGCAATTGACAATTTAAATATTTTTAATGTTTAATTTAATAATTTCTCTTTTACCATTTTTCAAATGTCCACTCAATATGTAGGCATTGTGTATTTTATGCTTACTGGTTTGATTCTTTGTTTCCTAGATGTTTATCATTGCTAATTCCTTCCCTTTTGGCTTTAAATGATCCCTCATGCACCATTCCCTGACACTACTATCAACCTCCCTGATTTTTACTTAAATTCGGTTTTTAGAGAATAGTTCACCGAGGCTGGAGGTATCTATTTCTGTTTTCTATTACTTGTTGTCACTTTTGGAAATTTGTTTACCAAAATTTTTCTCTAAATAATTAAACAAGTACCTGTGCTATTTGGGATTGTCTATATACCCTGCAGAGGTCCTGTGGTCTCTTCTACTGCACAAATATGGTGAGTTCCCTGTCACTCAGGTAACATTCGGCTATAGTCTGCTCACGTCAACTCATGAGTCTGAATAGTACAGAAACAGTCTCATTCTTATCAATATCATTATGTGTTTTGGGAAAAGGTTGAAGAAATGCCTTCATTACTTACTATGCACAGAGGTTGACTCATACTGAGGCAGGCTAGTTAGGTCAACCGAGGCAGCAAGACACTCAGGGCCCAGGTGCAGAGCAGGAGGTCTGAGATAACATCAAAACTCTCAACAAAGTAGGAAGGCTGCTTCTCCACAAGGCAAGAACATCCTGGAAAAATACCTTGCCCCATTTTCTGGTTAGACTGACCCTGTTCCTTGGCATTGTCAAAACAACTGAAGAAAGCAAGTAGGGTAAAGAGAGGAGGAGTGGGGAATTTCCTTGCCCAGCTTCACCTTACAACACAGCAACAGACCAGCATATAAAACCCAAACCCAAGTCAACTGGGCACGTCTCTCACTTAGGCAGGCCTGCACTACCTTCTCTAGCGTATAGTGTACCTTTCCAATAAACTCCACCTTTTGCTGCTCCTGCTTGCTTTCGTCCTTGAATTCTTTCTCACACTGAGGCCCCAAGGCTGGAGCAGACCTCCTGTTGGTAAGCCATTAACAATACCTCTGTTAAAAATTAATTTAATAACTCTGGTACAATATTTATTTATTATTCTTTTTGTTAACAGCCTTAGTTTATCTGTCAATATAATGTGTTCCATGGTTATTTCCTTAGTTTATTCACCTGTTTCCTTAAGTGTGGTTGTACATTTGTAATCCAGTTACATTTAGTGTTACTGTTGGTATTGAATTTTGGGTTTTCCAACATCTTTGTTGATTTTAATTTTTCATAGTCTTTGAATATATGACACATTAAAATTGTTGTGAAAGTGAGAACAATACAGAGAGGAATACTCAGAGATATAATAGTTTCAATTCCAATTTTTATCTCTTCATTTTTACCTACTTTTCATATGAAACAAATTCATTTGCTTCTGGTGTATTTTTTTTGTGATTCTTTGGCAAATTATATCTATCTATATATTTATATTTATACACACACATATATACAGATATTTAATTTTATTTTTTCATGCATGAGATGTAGCAGACTATAGATAGTATTTTTTATTGATATATAGTTCAAATACCATAAGGGTTTCACTTTCAAAGTGTGCAAATCAGTGCCTGTTAGTATACTCTCAAGGCTGCGCAAACCTCACCGCAATCTGATTATGGAATATTCCTGTCACTCCACCAAGGTACCCTGGACTCATTCACAGTCATTCCCTGCTCTGCCCTCCCCCCACCTCCTGGAAAACACCGATGCTTATTCTGGACATTTCATATGAATGGAATCATACATTCTGTGACCTTCTGTATCTTATTTCTTTTACTTAGCAGAATGTTTTCAAGTTCCTGTGTTTTATAGCATGAATCAGTACTTCATTCCTTTAGATGGCTGAATACATAAAATGTTTGTATGTTCATCCAACATTTTGATTATTCATTCATCATTTGATGGCTAATTGGTTGTTTCCACTATTTTGGCAATTATGAGTAATGGTGATTTGAAAATTTGCACTCCAGTTTTTGTGTGAACATATGTTTTTAATGTTCTTGAGTATATACCTAGGATTTTTGGGACATATGGAAGTTCTATATTTGATACTTTATGGAACTGCCAAACTGTTTTCCAAAATGGCTCCTCCATTTTACATTCTCATTGGCAGTGCCTCATTGCTATTTTTTAATTGCATTGGCTAATACTTCTATCACAATGAATATTAATGGTTTAGTGTTCAGTCTTGTCTTCTTCCTGCTATTAACAGAAATATATATAATATCACCCCATAAGGGAAGATACTGGGTTCAGGATGAATGTTTATTTATTTCTCATATTAAGAAAGTATCCATCAGTGACATCAATTTCTATTCTTAAATGTTTTCTTTTTTGAATCAAGAATGGGTTTGAATTTTGCTGAAAGCCTTTTCAGCACTTCTGAGTGTAGTCATAGCTTTTAATTGTGTCTAATTTTATGATGTATTATATTAATAGATATTCTAGGATGGAATCAACCTTGCATTCTTGATTGAAACCTAGGTGGTCATGTTGTATTTTTTTTTACAACTATGTGGGTTCTGTTTAATATATTGCTAATATTTATGAACTAATATTCATAAGTGATTGTGATCTGTAGTTATTTTTTTGTAATTTTTTATGAGGTTTAGGTATAGGTGGTACCTTGCTTTTTTTAAAATGCAGTTTTATTGAGATTATGTTCATACACCATACACTTTGGATGGCCGAAGTGTACAATCAGTGGCTCACAGTATCATTATATAGTTGGGCATTCATCACCACAATGAACTTGAGAACATTTCATTACTCAAAAAGAGAAATCAATAAAAATTAAAAAGAACAGCCAAAACACTCCACACCTTTTATCCCCCCTATTATTCATATACATTTTGTTTGTTTATTTAATTACTCATCTGCCCATACACTGGATCCAGGGAGTATCAGTCACAAAGTTTTCAGAGCCACACGGTCACACCATAAAACTTATATAGTTGTACAATCATCAGGAATCAAGGCTACTGCATTGAAGTTCAACAGTTTCCCTTTGCTTTCAAAGGAATTTGAAAGTTTTGCTTCCTTTTCAAACAGTGAAACAATTTATGGAGTTGGGACTAACTAGAAAATGAAGGCTTTGTAAAACTCCCTTGAAATTGGTCTAATTTTCTATCTCTAATAAAATTTCCCTAAGAAATTGTTGATTCTTATTTTCCTAAGTAATTTTCCATCTCTGTTTTCAAATTTATTTGCATAGAGTTCTTCAAAGAAGACTATTTTGTTTTTGCTTGGTTTATTTTTTTCCTCTCATTTATTGTTATATATTTGTACTCTCTTTTTTCTTGAAGTTAGCTGGTGGCTTAACATTTTGTATATTAGATATTACTTTACTGAATGCATCTAATGTTTCTCCATTCTCTGATGATATTTCTGATGTTATCTTTATTCTTTCTTTATTCATGCTTTCTTTTCATTTTTTTGTTTGTTCTTTTCCAGTATTTTTTCGACCTGGACACTTAATTCATGTATTTTAATCCTTCAGTTTTTCTAAGTGTTTATTGGTATGATTTTTCCTTGAAAACATTTAAGTGTACCTCATAAATTTTGATATTTATTATTTTATTAAATTGTTATGATTTTAAATCTGTAATCTCAGTTACATTTTCTCTTTTACCTAAAGTAGTTTCACAGAGGATTTAAAACTTTCAGATGGAAAAGTCTTTTCTATTTAAATCAGTTAGAAGAATTGGAAAGTGTTTTTATTCATGAAATTCATGAAAGAACATTTTCTTACTGTAGCATTAACTATAGCCATTGTTTACATTATGGTTCAATGTTCCAATATGATGTATAGTCTTCTGTTGTTTCTTTTAATTTTTATTCTAGTAACTTATATATTACCTAAAATTCCCCTTTTTAACAACATTAACGTATATAATTCAGTGCTGTTGATTACATTCACAATGTTGTGCTACCATTGCCACCATCCATTTCCAAACTTTTACAATCAACCTGAATAGAAATTCTGTACAATTTAAGCATTAACTCCCCATTTCCTACCCTCAACCCAGGTCTTAGTAATCTGTATTCCAGAGTCTGACTCTGTGAGTTTGTGTATTCTAATTATTTCATTTCAGTGATATCATACAATATTTTTCCTTTTGTATCTGGCTTATTTCACTCAACATGATGTCTTCAAAGTTCAACCATGTTGTTGCATAAATCAGAACTTCATTCCTTTTTAATGGTGAATAATATTCTATTGTATGTATATACCACATTTAAAAAAATCATTTAATCTGTTGATGGACACAAGAATTTCTTCCATCTTCTGGCAATTGTGAATAATTCCACTATGGAAGCCAATAAGTAAATTTTGGTTTGAGTCTTTGCTTTTGATTCTTTGGGATATGTAACTAGCAGTGAGATTTCAGGGTCATATGGTAATTCTATACTTAGCTTTCTGAGGACCTGAAAAACTGTCTTTCACAGCAGCTTCACCATTTCACATTGCGTCCAGCAATGAATGAATGTTGTTACTTCTTCACATCTTCTCCAACACGTGTAAGTTTCTTTTTTTAAAATAATAGCCATTCTAGTCGGTGTGAAATGGTATCGCATTGTGGCTTATATTTGCATTTCCCTAATAGCTAATGCTGCTTAGCATCTTTTCATTTGTTTTTTGGCCATTTTTTAAATCCACCTTGGAGAAATGTCTATTCAAGTCTTTTGCACATTTTAAAAATTGGGTTGTTTGTCTTTTTATTGTTGAGTTGTAGGATTTCTTTATATATTCTGTATATTAAGCCTTATCAGATATGTGGTTTCCAAATATTTTCTCCCATTGTATAGGCTGCCTTTTGCTTTCTTGACAAAGCACTTTGAGCAGCAAAAGTATTCAGTTTTGAGGAGATCACATTTATCTATTTCTTTTCTCATTGCTTATTCTTTGTGTGTAATGTCTAGGAAACCACCTCCTATCAGAAGATCTTAATGACACTTTCCTACATTTTCATCTAAGAGTTTTATGGTCTTCAATCTAATATTTAGGTCTTTGATCCATTTTCAGTTGTTACAAGAGTTAAAGAAGGACACTAAATATTAATAAACTGGACAACCCAGCATGAAGAAATCACAATCATAAATATTTATACAATTAATCATGGTTCCCAAAAAATACATGAGGCAAATGCCAGCTAAACAGAAGGGTGAAATAGACACCCCTACAATAATAGATGGAGACTTCAATACACTACTCTCACCAATAGATAGAACATTTAAAATTCTCTGTGAATATTAATAATATGTTAAATTATCTAGACCTATGTGGTATATAGAGAACGTTGCACCACAAAACAGAAGAATACGCATTCTTCTCAAGTGCACATGATTTGTTCTCCAGCATAGACCACATGTTGGGTGACAAAAGAAGTCTAAATATAAAAAGATTGAAATTATACAAAACATCTTTTCTGATCAAAATGGAATGTGTCTGGATAACAGGCAGAGAAGTGCAAAATCAACAAATAGTAATAAATAATGCACTATTAAAAAAGTCACTGGGTCAAAGAAGAAATTAAACAGGAAATTAGTAAATATTTTTCTTGATAAAGATCAATAAAATTGACAAACCTCTAGCTTGATACTGACAAAGTAAAAGACACAAAGAAATAAAATCAGAAATGTGAGGAGGGATATTACTATGGACATTCTGGAAATAAAAAGCAATGTAACAGGATACTATGAACAACTGTATTGCAATAAATTAGGCAACCTAGATGAAATGGGCAAATTCCTGGAAACACCCTTAGAAGTTACACTGACTCTACAAGAAATAGAAGATTTCAACAAACCAATTATAATGAAAGAGATTGAATCAGCCATCAAAACCACCCAACAAAAGAAAGCCCAGGACCAGATGGCTTCACAGGTGAATTCTCTCAAAGATTCCAAGAGGGATTAATACCAGTTCTGCTCAAAATCTTCCAAAAATATTCAAGAGCAAAGAACACCCCTAACTTATTATATCAGGCTAACATCCCTCTAATATGAAAACCAGATAAAAATACTAAAACCAAAGAAAATTAGAGACCAGTTTCTCCTATGAATATAGATGCAAAACTCCTCTATAAAATAATAGCAAATTGAATACAACAGCACATTAAAAGAATAATACAACATAATCAAGTGGGATTTATGCCTGGAATTTACAGCTTTATATAAAGCAATAATAACACTGCTGTTCTCTGTCATTACATAGTCAGAAGAAATACAAGTTACCTGGGTGTCCCTCCAGGTTAACCTTGTTCTACTGTATTGATATCATCTTGCTAATAACATAGGACAAGCAAGTTATGACTAGTATGTTGGAGGCAATGGCAAGACACATGCACTGTAGAGAATGGAATATAAACTCACCAAAGATTCAGGAACCTGCCACTTCAGTTAACTTTTTAAAGGGTGCCGTGGTCTGCGGAATGTAAATATTCTGAATTAAATAGACAGACTCTTTGCAGTGTTTTAAGCTTCATATATAATCTACTCTGAATAGAATAGAACTCTGTAGACCTCAGATCTGTAATCTCTAGTCTCTGGTCTTAGTGAGCTTCAGTATCACCTGAGAAGTGCAGCCAGAGTTCTGAGGTTTAAGATGATGGCAGACTTCACATAAACACCTTGGTTCTATTCCTCCCTAAACTCACTAACACCACAGAAAAGGAATTAAAACTGGCAGTAACTCACAAGGAGAAAGAAAACAGCAGATTCAGAACAAACGATTTTGTAAGCTGGGTAAATAAATGAGCAGCATGTCTTTTAGCATACTCATGAAAGTGACATTATGAAATAATTGGAGATAAATCAAGGTAACTCCTAATTGATGCCATATAATTACTTGCATGCTCAGATGTTTGAGGTAAAGAGTCTTTTGAAGTAGTGGTGAAGATTGGGAGAAAGTAAGAGGAATGCTTGAAAGTCTTACAGAACTCCTCTAGCACTGCATGCAGCTATGGAAAGATTATAGTTTCATTTTATAGAGTAAAACCCAAAGAGTATAAATTAGGTGATTATGTGCATATTGAGGGAGGGTTCACAAACTCTTTGAAATGGGAAATTAGGTGAAGTTGTACATAAGAAATGTTGACACACTCAGCCTTCTTCCTCTAAGCAGTTCAGCTAAGTGTATCCAAGAGCCAGGCTTGTTTACTTCAGGCAGATGAGAACACAATTCTATGGGTCAGCAAACCAGCCCATGATAAATCTTGATGGCATTACCACTTAGAGATCATGATCTTAGTGAGTCTTAGGATTCACAAGCACCCATGTGGAGAGGCCAGTCAGCTGTTTGACATCTAATCCTAAATGTCAATTTGTGGGCAATCTTTTGAGACACTTTAAGAGAACCTCTAACAAAAAATAAACAAACCTGATCATATAAATACAATTTAAAGGAAACAGACAATGCAAAGAAAAGAAAACTTCAAGAAAAGGGATTCATAAACGGGCAAAAATATAATCTTGAATATTAATAATGGTAGGAATAATAGAATAAAAATCAACAAAAGTCCTGGAAGACAAAAGTTAAGATTATCTTCTGGAGAGGACAATAATGAATGGAAAATAAAAGGAGAAATCATGTTCAAAAAGAAGAAATTCTGGCTTCCAACATCTGACAAATGAAAGTTTAAGGGAAGATTTAAACAAACAGATTCTCAGATTATCCAAATGTGGAGACTTGAAGATAGTGAGTGAGGAGGAGGAACATAGGGTGATATCTTAATTTCTGGATTAGTAGCCCCAGTGATGGTGAGAAGAACTTAGACAATGGTGTTCATAGATGGAGCCATGCTGAGAATTATAAGAAAATGCTCAAATCAGTTTGAGGCATGTGAGTTTGAGGCATCTGTAGGACGTAAAATAGAATTGTTCAAGAGACAGGACAGAGTTTCAGCCTATACGTATAGACCAGAAGCTCTCAAACCTTAGCAATTTTGACTCCCAGGAGTTATTAAAAAATGTCTAGCCCTACAGTCCAGAAATTTTCATTTGCAGTATTGAGTGTGGTTATACAGTTGATGGTATTGGTATGTACATAATGGGTAGAGGCCAGGGATATTATGCATCATGTAATATAGACAGCTCACCAGAACAAAGAATTTTCATGTTCAAAACATCTCTCAGTTCAGAATCTCTGTATATATACAAATGTGGAAGAGGAGAAAGGTAAGGACTGCTGGAACTTAACAGGCTCTTTTCAGGTGCCAAGCATGGTCCAAGTACTTTATGTGAATTAACTCATTTAATCCACATTACAACCCTATAATATAGCTCTTTTTTATCTTAATTTTATAGATGAGGATAAAAGCTTGAGAAGAGTTTCATAACTTGTCTAAAATCTCACAGTTAGGAAGTGTAGAAATGTGCATTAAACTCTGTCTTGAGGGCCAGACAACCAACTTCATTACATCATTTAAAAAAATTTTTTTTATTGAGATTGTTCAGATGCCATACAACTATCCAAGATCCAAAGTGTACAATCAGTTGCCCACAGCACCACCAGACAGCTCTGCATCCATCACTTTTCTGAGTTGAAATCCATAAGCATAAATAGTGATAAAGTAGTGATCTAATATTTTATTCATGCAACCCCTGAGACTTGTAGAAACGTACTAGAAATGCAAGTCAGTATGCACCTGAAACTTCTTCCATAAGAGCTGTGCTTATGATGCAGCTGATAGAGGAGGCCAAAGGGGCCAAATATCATTTGTACTGCAGATAGGAATTCTTCATGTGAAATAAATGTAAGTCAGGGATGATTCCTTTGCCTGGAGACCTCACTGAGAGGCTCGAATAGTAGGTCTGTGATACAGGATGTAAACACATGCTCAGTAATTCCTATCCTCAAGAGGCTTATTAAACTTGGTGAAAAATCATGTGGGAGAGGACAGTTCTCCTGACTTCTGATCAATTTCCCTAGAACTATAGGACCTAAAGTTCATTCCCACTGAAACCAGCTGATTGTTTGCAAGGCTCATATATAGATGTTGTTTTCCTCTTTACAAGTGAAGAGGACCTTCTGGGCAAATTCTCAAGTAGAAATTATGGCTTATTCCCATGAATACCTCTTCTAGCCTATTGATGAATGAGGAAGATGATGATAGCTATTGCCTCCTTCATCATTAGAGACTTTTCCCCCCTCAGGACAGTAGGGTCAAAGGATCCTATCAGCCCAGCTTCAGTGAGGTCTCCAGGCAAAGGAATCATCCCTGACTTACTAATTTCCTTACAAACCCAAAAGTACATAGCTCTACAATTTTGTGGGAGCACTTGATGTGAGCCTGGGAGAAGCCGAAGTCAGAGGGAGGAAACACTGAGACATTAGGAGGTCTCCCAGCACTCTCCTCTGCACAGGAACCCACAAGCTGAGCAGAGGAGAGAGAAGAGGGAAGGACGATCTGGACTCTCAGGACTGGGGAATCTCTTCAGGGCATCAGTTTCCTGGATGCCTTGCCATGTGTCTTCAGACAACCTTCATCTCCTAACCCAGCAGACCCAGAACTCTATCTGCAGACAAAGGCTGATGATACCTTGATAATGTCACCTCTGCCACTGATCCTCTAGCTCATTGCTGTGACATGAATGGCTGTGGAAAATGTCTCTGCAGTGACTGAGTTTATCCTTATGGGGTTAACAGACCAACCTGAGCTCCAGCTGCCCCTGTTTTTTCTGTTCTTGGTGAACTATGTGGTCACTGTGGTGGGGAATTTAATTCTAATTAATGTTATTTGCCTGAATAACCACCTTCACATCCCTATGTACTTTTTCCTCTTCAATCTCTCCTTCATTGATCTCTGCTATTCATCTGTCTTTACCCCCAAAATGCTCATGAGCTTTAATTCAGAGAGGAACATCATCTCCTTTGCAGGATGCATGGCTCAGCTATTTTTCTTCTGCTTCTTTGTCAGCTGTGAGTGCTATGTGCTGACAGCCATGGCCTATGATCGCTACGTGGCCATCTGTAAGCCCCTGCTGTACAGTGTCACCATGACCCCTCAGGTGTGTTCTCTGCTGATGTCTGGTTCATACGTGATGGGGTTTGCTGGTGCGATGGCTCACACAGGGTACATGATCAGGCTGACATTTTGTGATTCCAGTGTCATCAACCACTACATGTGTGACATCTTTCCCCTTCTCCAGCTTTCCTGCAGCAGCACCTATGCCAATGAGCTCCTGGCTTCCATTATTGTAGACACAGTTGTCATAGTATCTAGTCTGATTATCTGTATCTCTTATGCTCTGATTCTTTTCAATATCCTTCACATGCCATCAGCCAAGGGCTGGTCCAAAGCTTTCAGCACTTGTGGCTCTCACTTAGTAACTGTTGGCCTTTTCTATGGATCTGGGCTGCTCACTTATGTCAAACCATCATCTGCTGGGTCTTTGGGACAGGAGAATTTTTTCTCAGTACTTTATACCAATGTGGTGCCCATGCTGAACCCCCTCATCTACAGCCTGAGGAACAAGGACATCAAACTTGCTCTGAAAAACACCCTGAAGAGGATAAGAAAGAGAGCAGAACCAGTGGTACTGCCTTAGTCCCTGCCTCTATTTAGCTGTCTCTTTCTTCTCTTACAGCCGCTCCTCATCTTCTTCCTATTCTTCTTTTATGTCTCTTCTTTTTTCCTTCTAAAGTCTTCTTTGAAGAATTTTCCATCTAATGTCTTTTCTCATTTTTTAATGTGACCATTTATTCTTTAATATGTTCATTTTATTTACCCATTTTATTTCTTAAAGAAAAAGTTAATTGTGATCCATAATGTTGTGCCACGTTCTTTACAAATACACAGGAAAGATAAGTCTCCTCATCCTGTTCTCTAGTTGAGGAAATGATTATGTGCCTTGATCAAGATCACACAGCTAATGTTGCAGAACCCAGTAAAAGAATGAAAGAAAAGAAAAGGAGATCATGAAAGAAGGAGAGAAATTCTGGAGAGTTGTTTCAGAATGAGCCTGAAGGTGAGGGTCATCATGGGAACGATGTCTCAGCCAGAGTGAGTGTAGCAGAGAGGCAATTGTCAAACTCGAGATATGCACATGCCCCAGAGAGGACTGATTTCAGAGGGGGTCATAAAGGACTAGCCACAAAGTAAGATTTAATCACAATCTTGCTTAAAATAGTGATCATTTTCTGTGATGGGGAAACTTAGGAGCTGGTGGACATACCTCCCTGGTGAGTCATGTCACAATTTTCATAGTTGTATGTGGACTTTAAAAAGCTTATTATATTTATATTATTATTTCTTTTTAAAGTGAAATATTAGAGTTATTCATGATAAATAAAAACTTAGGAAAATTAGGCACCCAAATTAGGCACCTGTGATATGCAGAACAGGAACTGTCCACCACTAGCTTCATCCTGAGTAGGGAACAGTGCCCCTCACAGGATATATATATCAGGGGACGTAGTTAAGTATCTGCAATTTCTATGTTCATCAGAGATACCATGGGTTTTGAAAACTTTGGTGTTTAAAATTGCCTTAAAATATAATAATACATGTTAAAAACTTTTCTTAAATCTGATTAAACTTGTGACTCTGGGAGCAAAGCATGAGATATTTATACATATTATAATATTTTTCTCACTGTCATATTTTTTTCAAAAACTCTTACTCTTTGAATGGAATCTGAATGCATATTATCTACTTCTTTCCTTCTTTGCTCTGTGCCCATTAAATTGCCTAGTTAAATAGCTTAAAATTGGTTTGGATCTTGCTCTAAAGCACACATTTCAAAATTCCACATTTCAATAAAGATATAAAAAAAACATAGGTCATCAATGTCTAAATTCTTTCTCCATAACTGAAAATGTCATGTGAGTTATGTACATAGTACGTTTGTGATCTGAGGACTGTATCATATTAATTAGCACTCCCTGGTAGATTTTGAGTAGGTAGCAGTCTAGGTTGGTTCTGGGAATTCAACAGGTGTATTTCACAGTTTGAATTTATATTCTTGTATTGACCTACAAAATCTGATCAATTCAATTTTTTAAATTAAAGCCACATTTTATAATATTTATAACTGAAATTGTTTAAATTCAAACCTTATTTTTGAAGTTAATATAGTAAGAAAACTACATACAAAAACTTTAGAATATATAAGCTTATTTACAGCCATTGAATGTTTTGAAGTTTTGTATATGTAAATTATTAAATTTCTTATAGCCAGGGGTATTATCTAATGCATCTTTTTTTATCCCCTTTTTAGATCATAGATACACCATAAAAATTTTAAACTGGGAAGACTTTTAAATTCATCCCCATATTAGCACATGTCAAGGCAGGTAAAATATTTTTTTTTACATAAAATCTTAACATCATTTAACTTTGTTTCTGAGCCAATCAGTTTTGGCCAGGTACCACTGGCATTCTAGCCATATGGTCTGGAAGATTGTAGCTCATGAAAGGGCTTCTGGGAGGTCAAGATGGGAGAGGCTCTGTTATGACAGCACACAATGTCTTTGGAAGGCAGGAAGGACAATGAGTCAACAATGAACTCACTGCCCCATTCCACAGCCAAATCATACAGCTGCTTCACCACCTGAACTCCAGCTATAGGCTGCACTTGCAGAGGGGGAAGCACCCCTGTGGACAAGTGCCCATGTGGCTGCTGAAGGGCCTCAGGAGCACAGTGTGCAGCCTTAGGTGCTGTAGTCTTAGTGATGGGGACCAGGCTGGGGATCCTTATGGTCCCTGCTTCAGGCAGACGCCCCAATCTCAGTCTCCCCATATCAGGCACTTCTCCCCATTTCCAGCTGTAGTGTCCATTTAGTGGCATCTAAGCTAGTTGCAGTGTGACTGGTCTGATATTGTGCAAATCATTTGCAAATTAGGGATTCTTTGTTATTTTGAAATATTTGAAATTAAAAAGTGAAACAATTCCAAATTTGTTAAGCATTTAATTTGTCAACAAAAGAAAAGAGCTTGTACATTATTGAAATATGATTTCAATTACCAGTTTTTGGATGGTTTTCACAATGATTTTGAACTATTATTACTTTTGCATTCAATATTTTTTATATTTGGTGAGTGTAAAAATGTCAGTACAATGTAAAGAAGTCTTGTGTAGTCATTGTTTAAATGCACAAAACCTGAAAAAAAATTTGTATTATAAGAAAGCATAAATTTTCATTAAGAATTATGGTGATCCTTTATTTAAAAAAATTATCTAAATAACAGCAAAATAATCACAATTCTGTTTCAAGTTACATGTGGATAATTTCCAGTTTTGAATAATTCAATCTGATACCATTATAACATTTAAAATATAATGATTTTATATTATAACAATTAAAATAATAATGATTTCTGAAATTTTACTATCTAACATAACATGCCTGTTAAAAATTTCACAAAATATGCATTTATGGTTTAATAACTAATGAAAAAAGTCAAGGTACTCTCTACTAATGTCATAAAATAAATTATTGCCAGAATATTAATATTTTATTCAAAGTTTTAGCAGTTTTATTAAGTAGGTATATTTAGGTCCCAACAATCGAGTGCAACTATTCCAGATAGGCAAGTTTTTAAATAGTTATTTAGTCCAACCTGCCCCAAATCCAGAAAGTGGACTAGGTTCACACACTATATGGTTGAACTTTGGTGACGGAGTACATAGTTGGAGAAATATTTGTATAAACAGCCTTTTAATGTTAAAAAGTGAGATACTTAATATTGTAGTTATATGAGCTTTTTACAAGTATACTTACATTAAATAGTTGATTGGCCTATTTTAAGTTTACACAGAATCATTTAAGTAATGTACACCTAATTTTTGTGGAGAAAATACCTAGATGGGATGAGATAGCTGTGTATGTGGTATATGTTCTTTTCTCCTATCTTTTTATGCATATCCGATTGCATCCACTTGTAGGATGTGCTCATATCACAGGATCTTAATTTGATTTTGAAATATTTTTCTTGGGACCCTTTATAAAGCATATTCCTTAGATCACTTTCTTTTAATTAGTTCAAATCTTGCCTAAGCCAAAAGTCCCGGTTAGAGGGAACTGCCTAGCTATGTTATCAGCGAAATGTGAATTTGTAAATAAGATGTATATTTTGGTGTGATGGGGACCTAAATAGACCATGCAATAATATTACTTTATTTATAGGGAAGCTCTACACAGATTACACTTCATACTGTAGATTTTTTTTTGCAGAAGGAAACTCTTATTTTAGTGCCATTGGAGTTTTAAGAAGGCCCTTCCCTGAGGACCCAGACTCCTCACTTGGCTCTGCCATGATTTAGGCCATATAGACAATTTATTTAGCAACTTTACAGATGCAGAAAATTTTCCCATAAGTGCCTCTTTGATAAAACAGGTAATATCTACAATACTGTAAACTCCAGTTTCTTGTACCTGTGGTGAAATAATACTTGTACAGCCAAACTGTGGGATTTACCAGGGCATATTTCTGAGTAGAAATGTCCATAAATGTTACTGTTTTTTACATTTTCAAACAGCATTTTAATGCTTTTGAAATGTTCAAAAATTTCATCCTATAGCAAGTTTGAGCAAAGGAAAGGTGTGCAATCAAGCAAGGCTAACTTGGATTTGGAAAAGGATGGAAATTGAATGGTTGTCACATAAAGGAGCGACAGAGCCCCTTTCTGTTTCTCCATCTTTGCTGTAGTTCTGAGAGAGAAGCACAGTGAGGCTCACCAGCTTTTGATACATCCTCAGTCTTGTTTGAAGCTTTAATGTCTGCAGTCAGAATCATGTTAAGATGGAGAGCCAGCAATGGTGTAAGGATGTCAGGGAAGAGAGTCTAGTGTCTCTTGTTTCACAGTACAAGCAGTTGTGGAGTTAGAAGGGGGGATCAAAAAAATCCCATGCATATTATTAATTTCTCTTAACTTTAGATTCTTATCCAATAGGCTGTATCATGGATTTCCCTTTTCTTAATCTAACTTAGTTAGTCCAGCAGTTTCAACATTACATATGATGTTTTGAGAAGATCTTAATAAGAGATACCAAAGAAACTTCAAAAAAAAAAAAAAAAAAAAACCCTAGAATTGAAATGTCAGAATTCTTAAGTGCATTGTTCTAAGCATTTCATCTATATTAGCTCAATTACACATCACAGTCACATAATGAAAGAGATGCTAGTATTCCCACCCATATCTTACAAACTCTCTGAGGCAGCAAGCTTAAATAACTTCCCTATGGTGTTTGAGTTAGTAATTATGGAGGTAGGAATCAAATACATGCCTTCTAACTCCAGAGTCTTTATTCTTTTTTTTAAATACGGTTTTAATGAGATATATTGATATATTTTATTGAGATATGTTCATATACCCTACAATCATTTGTTCACAGTACTATCATATAGTTGTGCATTCATCACCACAATTAATTTTTGAAAATTTTCCTTCCTCCCCCCAAAATAAAAATAAAAGTAACACCTGAAACATTCCAACCCCCCAACTCACCCTATTTTTCATTTAATTTTTGTGCCCATTTTTCTACTCATCTGTCCATATACTGGATAAAGGGGATGTGAGCCAGAAGATTTTCACAATCACACAGTCACACCATATAAGCTACATAGTTATACAATCATCTTCAAGAATCTAGGCTACTGGGTTGCAGTTCGACAGCTTCAGGTATTTCCCTCTAGCCATTCCAACATACTAAACACCAAAAAGGGTTATCTATATAGCTCATAAGAATAACCACCAGAATGACTTCTGGACTCCATTTGAAATCTCTTCACCACTGAAACTTAATTTTGTTTCATTACACTTCCTCCTTTTGGTCAAGAAGATTTTCTCATTCCCAAGATGCTGGGTCCAGGCTTATTTGTGGAAGTCATGTCCTGTGTTTCCAAGTGGATTTACACCCCTGGGAGTCATGTCCTACTTCATGGGGAATGCAGTGAGGTTACCTGCAAAGTGGGCTGAAAGAGAGAGGCAACATCTGAGCAACAAAGGGGTTGTCTTGGGGAGACTCTTAGGCACAATGGTAAGTAGGCTTAGCCTCTCCTTTGCATTAACAAGCTGCATAATGGAAAGCCCCCAGATCGAGGGGCTGGTCTACTAAATTGTTAGTCCTCAATGTTGGTGAGAATATGTGTAATAGCCCAGGTGGTGAAGTCCAACATCTCCACATTTTTCCCCATTCCTCAGGGGGTCCTGCAAATACATTTTTATTCTTTGCCGAAATTACTTTGGTATGTATTGGGATTTCACCCTACCTGTATAAACCTACCAGATCTCACTTCCTATTCAGACTTCCATGTACTTCAGACATTTGAAAAAAACTGACTGTACAATTAAATTATTTAGTGTCCTACAGAAAATGCAGATCCTGCACCAAATAAGTATCTCTTCCCTTGGTCTCACACAAAAGTGAAAGTTTTAAAACACAGTATCATCCTTGACGCTTTGGTCTAATTTGCTTTTGTGCTAACCATATCAGTAATATTCATGTCTTCAATTGAAATCTGAACTCTTTTTCAACTTTTCTAACAGTTGCTGTATGAGGCAATGCTGACATTCACAGCTGCCAAAATCCAGCTCTGAGTTTCAGGTGTCACACAGATACCCAAAGTTCCAGAGAGTGACCAGGTTATACACAAAGAGCTCAGCATCTCAGAATTTAGAGATAACCATTACAACTCAGGAATAGATGTGACGGCTCTACCAGCTTACAATCTAGGGACCATTACAATAAACGTTCCACTGGTAAGCTGTGCTCTAAGATTCAATTCTCAGAGTTTCCACATTATAGTTGATCCATATTAGTGAGGCATAAAACGTTTGTCTTTTCCTTGCTGGAGTACTTCACTCAAAATGCTTTCCTTAAGATCCATTCAGCTACCTGCATGTCTCACAACTTCATTCCTTCTTGCAGTTGCTCAATTTTCTATTGTTTGCATGCACTACAGTTCACCATTCTGTTCATTAGTTGATGTACCCTTAGGCCACCTCCTTCCCTTGCAAATTGTGAATACTGCCTCCGTAAACAGCAGTGTGCAAACATCCATTCATGTCCCTGCTCTCAGATCTACTAAGTATATACCCCATAATGAGGTTGCAGGATCTCATGGTACCCACATACTTAGCTTCTTGTGGAACCACCAACTTTCCTCTAGGTAGGCTACACCATTCTACTTCCCACCGACAGTGAATAGGTCTATCCATCTCTCCCCATTTTCTCCAGCACTTGTATCCCTCTCTTTATTTTTTCCCTGCAATTTTATAGGGATATATTCACATACCATACAATCAACCATGGTGTACAATCAGTTGTTCACAGTATCATTATAAAGTTGTGCTTGCATCACCACAATCAGCACTTGAACATATTCTTTACACAAAAAAATTTTTTTAAAAGTGTAATAAAAAAGATAAAAGAAAAAACAAAAATAGAATACAATACAGGAATAAGGTCAGACAACACCATCACTACCAAGAATCACATACCCCTCCCTTATAGGCCCCTCTTACAAACATTTAGCTTTGGTGTATTGCCTTTGTTACCATTAATGGAAGCATATTACAATATAATGTTAACTACATATTCTAGTTTTCCTTGATTATATTTTCCCCCAATAACATCTCATTTTCAATACCTTGCAAAGTTGACCTTTTGTTCTCCCACATGTAGAAAAATTTTTATATTTGAACATTTAATTACAATCATTGACCACTCCAGATTTCACTAAGTTATATAGCTGCAGTCTTTATCTTCTGTCTTCCCTTCTGGTGTTATACATATCCCTAGCTTTCCTCTTTCAACTTTATTCACAGAGAACTTTTTTCACTGTACTTACAATATTGTGGTACCATCACAGAATATTTTGCTATCCATTTCTGGATCTATGCAATCAATCCTGTTGAACATTCTATACTCCTTCTGCATCAGATGCCCTGTTTCTATCCTCTATCTCCTGATAACCTGTGTTCTCAGTTTTAACTCACAAAGTTTGCTTATTAATGTTATTTCATATTAGTGAGATGATACAGTTGTTGTCCTTTTGTTTTTGGCTAATTTTGCTCAACATGGCATCCTCAAGGTTCATCCATGGTGTTATATGTTCCATGACTTTGTTCTGTCTTATTGCTGCATAATCCTCCATCGTATGTATATGCCACAGTTTGTTTATCTACTCATCCATTGTTGGACATTTGCGCTGTTCCATCTCTTGTCGATCGTGAATAATGCCATTATAAACATCAGTTTATGAGTGTCCATTCATGTCTTAGCTTTCCATTCCTCTGAGTATATACTGAGTAATGTAATTGCAGGATAATATGGCAGTTCTATACTTAGTTCCCAGAGGAAACCCCGTACTGTCTTCCAGAGTGTCTGCACCATTCTACATTCCCACCAACAGTGAGTAAGTGTGCCTCTTTCTCCACATCCTCTCCGGCACTTGTAATTTTCTTTTTTATTGATAATGGACATTCTAGTTGGTATGAGATTATATCTCATTGTGGTTTTGATTTCGATTTCCTTGATAGCCAGTGAAGGTGAGCATCTTTTCATATGTTTTTGAGCCATTTGTATTTCCTCTTCAGAAAAGTGTCTGTTTATTTCTTTTGCTCATTTTTCACTTGGGTTGTTTGTCTTTTGTTGTTGAGTTGTAGGATCTCTTTATATATTCTGGATATTAAATCCTTATCTGATATGTGGTTTCCAAATACTGTCTCCCATTGCATAGGCTGCCTATTTACTTTTCTGACAAAGTCCTTTCATGTAGAAAAGTGTTTAGTTTTTAGGAGATCCCATTTACCTATTTCTTCTTCCAGTGCTTGCATTTTGGGTTTAAGGGCTA
Organism: Choloepus didactylus; assembly: GCF_015220235.1. Classification (NCBI taxonomy): domain Eukaryota; kingdom Metazoa; phylum Chordata; class Mammalia; order Pilosa; family Megalonychidae; genus Choloepus; species Choloepus didactylus. The sequence continues at coordinate 143,319,951 of NC_051312.1, read as the reverse complement.
GGATACCACCTCTTATTAAAAGATGTTTCAGATATTTCCCTACATTTTCTTCTAGAAGTTTTATGATCTTAGCTCTAATGTTTAGGTGTTTGATCCATTTCAACTTAATTTTTGTACAAGGTGTGAAATAGGTGTCCACTTTCTTTCCTTTGAATATGGAAATCTGGTTTTCCAAACACCATTTGTTGAAGAGGCTGCTCTGTCCCAGTTGCGATGGCTTGACTGCCTTATCAAAGATCAATTGACTGTGGATGAATGGATCTATTTCTTTATCTATCTTCATGCCAGTATGATTTACTTTTGTCCACTGTAGGTTTGTAATATGCTTCAAATTCAGGTATTGTGAGAACTCCAACTTCATTTCTCTTAAGGTATTTTTGGCTATTCAGGTTACCTTGCCCTTCCAACTAAATTTGGTTACTGGTTTTTCTATTCTGCATAGTAAGTTTTTGGGATTTTAATTGGTATTGCATTGAATCTATAAATCAGTTTAGGTAGAATTGACATCTTAACTATATTTAGTCTTCAAATTCATGAACATGGTGTGTTCTTCCATTTTTGTATATCCTGTTTGATTTCTTTTCACAATTTGTTAGTTTTTTGTGTGTAGGTCTTTTGTGGCCTTGGATAGGTTTATTCCTAAATACTTGATTCTTTTTGTTGCTACTGTAAATGATTTATTTTTCTTGATTTCCTCTTCCTGTTGCTCATTACTTGTGTATAAGAACACTACTAATTTTTGTGTGTTGATCTTGTAACCTACCACTTTGCTGTATTCATTTATTGGTTCTAATAGCTTTGTGGTAGATTTTTCTGGATTTTCTACATATAGGATCATGTCCTCTGCAAACAGTGAAAGTTTTACTTTTTCCTATCCAATTTAGATGCCTTTTATTTCTTTTTCTAGCCTTATTTCTCTTGCTAGAACTTCCAGCACAATGTTGAAAAACAGAGGTGACAGTGGGCATCCTTGTCTTTTTCCTTATCTTAGAATGAAAGTTTTCAGTCATTCCCCATTAAGTACAATGTTAGTGTGGGTTTTTCACATATTGCCTTTATCATGTTGAGAAAGGGCCCTTCTATTCCTATCCTTTTGGGTGTTTTCATCAAGAAAGGTGTTGCATTTTGTCAAATGCCTTTCCTGCATCGATCGAGATGATCATTTGGTTTTTCTGCTTTGATTTATTGATGTGGTGTATTACATTAGTTGCTTTTCTTGTGTTGAACCAGCCTTACATATCTGGATTAAATCTCTCTTGGTCATGGTAAATAATTCCTTTAATGTGCTGCTGGATTTGATTTGCAAGTATTTTGTTGTGGATTTTTGCATCTATAATCATTAAAGATATTGGTCTATAATTTTTTTTTCTTGCAGTATCTTTGTTTGGCTTTCGTATTGCAGTGAAGTTGGCTTCATAGAATGACTTAGGTAGATTTCCCTCCTCTTCAATTTTTTTTTTGAAAAATTCGAGCAGGAATGGTAGTAATTCTTTCTTGAATGCTTGGTAGAATTCACATGTGAACCCATCTGTTCCTGGACTTCACTTTTTTGTGAGGTTTTTGATGACTGATTCAATCACTTTACTTGTGATTTATTTGTTGAGGTTGTCTGTTTCTTCTTGGGTCATTGTTGGCTGTTCATGCTCTTCTAGGAAGTTGTGCATTTTGTCTGTGTTGTCTAGTGTGTTAGCATACAGTTGCTCATAGTATCCTCTCATTATCCCCCTTTTTTCCTGTGGTGTCAGTGTTTATGTCCCATTTCCCATTTCTGGTACTGTTTATTTGCATCCCCCCCCCCTTTTTTTTGTTAGCCTAGCTAAAGTTCCATCAATTTTATTGATTTTCTCAAAGAACCAGCTTCTGGTTTTGTTCATTCTATTGTTTTGAATTTCTCAATTTCATTTATATCTGCTTTAATCTTTTTTCTTTCTTTCCTTCTCTTTTCTTTTTGGCTTAGTTTGCTGTCTTTTCTCTAGTTCTTCCAGGTGAACAGTTAATTTTGATTTTTGGTGTCTCTTGTTTTTAATATAGGCATTTAGAGCAATAAACTTCCCTCTCAGCACCACCTATGGTTAGGCTGCTCGTCCTCTGGTTTTTCTCTGTCTTCCTCCTGGTGCCTTTTTCTCTTCTGGATCTGTGTGTGACTGACTTGATGAACTGAACTCGTACAGTTTTCTAAGAAGTGCTTGTAAACTCCAGATTCTCCACTGTAGGAGCCACAATTATATTCTTGTAGACTAATGTTCAGGGGTACTGTTTTTTCTGAGTAGTCCCTGGGGAGTTGACAGTATCTCAGAGAGTCTCGTCTCAGTCTCCTGTCGTGAGTTTGGAGCCACCGAGGTAAGCAGTTTCTACTGTTTGTGAAATATTGTATGATCGTTGGTAAGTATGGACATTTTCAAACATTCTTATGTCTGGGTCTGGAGTAAACCTATTGTTTGTACCCACAGCTTTCTAAATAGTCCTCTGTCATCTTTCTTAAGTCTTTGGCTCTAAGTCTCTGGCTTTCTCCACTTTCATATATTTCATATATTCATGTTCATCCTTAAAAGAGTTATTTATTTTCTTTGAATGCTTCATTAGGTTGACAACAAAGGATTCTCTTTATCAGCCTGTGAACTTGGTGGAAAAATCTGATCATAGTTGCACATTAAGTGCTTCAATTTTTTAGCATGAACTTTCTCTATATAGTGAGACAGTGCCACAGAGATTGCAAAATCTATTTTTGTCCAATACTGCACTCCCATTCACCTTATAATGTGAAATCCTTTCAGATTTAAACTGTAGCAGTATTCCACATAATTTACAAAGGCATTTGTAAAAAGTTCAATCTTTGTTCACTCAGCATGGTGTCTTCTCTGAGGCAAGGGTGGGCATCTACAAACTGTTGTCCAGCTTCTGCCAATGCTGCCAGCTGGGAAATGAGCTAGGGTGGAGGTGGTTGAGAGGCAGAGACAACCACTGCTGCTGTCTTGACCTCCATCACTGAGTAGACAGGGTTAGGAGCCAGTCTAAGTCTTTGTGTTAGGAAGTTTAATCAATTAACTTTCAATGTTATTACTGTATAGGCAGTACTTTCTTCTACCATTTTGTCCTTTGGATTTTATATGTCACATCTTATTTATTTCCTCTCTTTCCTTTTACCCTTCTTGATATTCTTAATATATACACTCTTCTCCAATCCTCCTCTTTCTCCTGTCTTTTTCTGTCAGCGTATAGCACTCCATTTAGTATTTCTTGTGAAGGAGGTCTCTTGTCACAAACACTCTCAGTGTTTGTTTTTCTGAAAATATTTTAAATTCTCCCTCATTTTTGAAGATCTGTTTTGCTGGATATATAATTCTTGGTTGGCAGTTTTTCTCATTCAGTGTTGTTAAAATATTAGACCATTGACCTCTTTCCTTCATGATTTCTGCTGAGAAACTCACATATAAGCTTATTGAGCTTCCCTTGTATGTAATGGATCACTTTTATCTTGCTGCTTTCAGGATTCTCTCCTTACCTTTGACATTTGACAATCTGATTAGTAAGTTTCTTGGAGTAGGTCTATTTGAGTCTATTCTGTTTGCTGTACATTGTGCTTCTTGGATCTATAATTCTATGTCTTTGATATGAGATGAGAAATTTTCATTGATTATTTTCTTCATTATTCTTTCTGTGACTTTTCCCTTCTCTACTCATTCTGGAACACCCATGACATGTCTGTTCATGCACTTCATGCTATTATTCAGTTCCCTGACACCTTGCTCATATTTTTCCATTCTCTTCCCTATTTGTTTCTTTCTGTGTTGGATTTCAGATCTTATCCTCTAGTTCACAAATCCTTTTTTCTGCCTGTTCAAATCTGGTGTTGTAAATCTCCATTGTACTTTTCACCTCTTCTATTTTGCCTTTCATTCCCATAAATTCTGCCATTTGTTTGTTCAAATGGTTGAGTTCCTCCTTTCCTTCACAAAGTGTTTTCTTTATTTTCTTCATTTCTTTTGCAATATCTTCCCTCAGCTAATTGATATGATATGATATGAATTGATTTAGGATGTTTGTTTGAACATCTTGAATTAGTCATTTCAACTCCTGTATCTTATTTGAAGTGTATACAAACATATTTCACAATCTTCTTTATTGTGGTAGACCATGCTGGTACCTTCCATTCCTGCCTTATGTTGGAATCCTCTTTTAGGATAGAGACTAAGTGGGGAAGATACTCTTTTTGCCAGTTTTCCTTACAGTAAGTGTTGGCCAGCTACCCTTATTCTGACTGAAGAAACAAGAGAAAGTCCTATATTGCCTTCTGTAGGAAATTTGTTTCATCTTGTACAAGGGATGAAATGTGAGGGAAACTCTTTTTTCTTATTCTCTTGCCCTCTTCTTTGGATATTGTTGTGTGAAGATGTGATTCTGGAGCTATGACTGACATTTTGTGACCTTGGTGAAAGGCTTATGGTAAGGCCATCAGGTAGAGGATGACATCATGGAAGGGCCTGGTACCTTGATGAGAGAGCTGAGTTGTTGAACCTACACGATGATGCTTTATCTCCAGATTTATTGTCATATGAGGAAAATAAGCTTCTATTTAATCGGGCTTTAAATTGAGCATTTGGTAACATGAAGAAAGAAACTTTATAAGTGATAGTATGGTTTAGGGGTAATTCTTGAACATAAAATTAAAAAAAATAAATGTGTTTGCAAATTTCTTGTTCTGTTTTGATAAACATTGAAGAGAAAATCTCTCATGATGATGAGAAGAACAGTTTGTGCAGATTTAAACAAATGTGAAATATAAACTGTTTACATTTGCTTGTGTTTATTGTTCATTATACTCATGTTTTTTTCTGAAATGAAAACATTTTCCAACATTCTCATTTTTATATTTTTGAAATAATTAAGATCTTGTATAAACTTAATATGTTCAAAATACATAAATCAATCAGAATCTTTCTTTCATGGCTTTTCATTGAATAAAACTCTGACTCAATTTCTTCTTTAAGTTTAATCTAGGTGAAATCACAGGTTTGGGAGTATGAACTTTGTTCCAAGCCTCCAGTGTCAGAGGGTAATGAAGAAACTGGAAGGTCTAGAGCCAGGGAAAGACAGAGCTGTGTTTTCAGAAATTATTCTAGCAGCAATTTGAATGGCTGAATTAGAGTAAATATTTAGGAAAATCTCAAATAATGGTTAGAAGACACTACAGTTCAATTATACAGGTCAGTAAATCCTACAATGTTTCTGAATTTGGGTGGTGCCTGTGGGAATAGATGGATGACATTGTGGGGTTAGATTATATTGCTTAATGTGTGAGACGTGAAAAATATTCTGAAGGTTTTCAGCAGAAAAAAAGCTTAATTTCCACAAATATTGAATCACTACTATGCAATTATTTACTGGATTTAGCACTCATAGCAGAGTAGCAAATAAGACAGAAGTGGTCTTTGTCTTTACAGAGCTTATAGTTTATAGAGGAACACAGCAATTAAAAGTGAAGAATAATGTCTGATGAGTGTTATGATGTAGTGTCTACTGGAATCTAGGAGAACCTAAATCATGAGAGGATATTTTTATTCACTATTTACCATATGCTGTGCATTGTTCTAAGCATTTGACTTATATTAGCTCAATTACACATCATAATCATAATGGAAGAGATGCTAGAATTCCCACCCCTGTCTTAGAAACTGTCTGAAGCAGAGAGAGTTTCAGTAACTTCCTCATGGTGTTACAGTTAGTAATTATGGAGGTAGGAATCAAACCATGCCCTCTAACTCCAGACCCTTTATTCTTAGCTATTATGGTGAGAAGATATTGGTGACTTCAGTTACTGAAATTTTACATTTAAGGACCAGGTAGAAATTTCCAGTAGGTGTTTAGAAATAAAGACAGTAGAGGAATTCAAAGAATTAAAATTTAGTTGCAGACATCCCAGGAGAGACAACTTAGTTCAGTTATATCAATCCTGATAAATTCCTAATAATGAAAAAGAAGCCTGTAGGCAGAGCCAACAGGGAAATACTCCTTCATACATGGGTTGAAGGAACGAAATAAAACAAGACAATGCATCGATTTCCCTTCAAAGATGAAGATGGTAGGGAAATGGGAGTTGCAATTTAGCTCTGCATTGGGGATGTACAATCCCTACCCTGAAATTAAACCTGCAGGTAAATACTGCATCCCTAAGGAAATAAAGAGATTGCATCCTCTAGGGTGTAAATACAATCCCCCTGTTTCTTTATTACATGCAGAATCTGTTCCCTGGAGAGGAGACTGAACAAATTTAAAACCTGTTTTTAACCAAGTGCATCCTATTATTAAATCAACATTAAATCTCTGACATTTTAGACAAAGAATGATTATTCTTTTCTCTGATGGTCAAGGGGCTTAAAGGATAAAATCAGAAATTTTCTGTAGCTCTGAATGATTTCCAGGACATATTGGAAAGTAAGTCTGTTTTGCATCCTCCTGGAATGAAAGGAAGCAAAATCTTAAAGTTTGCAATTGCTCTTCGAGAAACCAGGGGTGAAAAAGAGGCCTCAGAAGGTTAGAAGTTCTGGCCTAAAGAGGGTGAGTTTCTGTATTCCATTTGTACATGTCCCCCTTATTTTGAGATGGAAACCCAGGAATTTAGAAATGCTGCTTTTACCCCATATTGTAGTGTCCTGACATGCAAGTGAATCTGGTAGAAGAATCTGTTTGAGGTGCAGCAGAGAATTTCCAAAGGCTTTGAGCCCTCGTGGTTCCCATATCTTCATGTATAGGTTCCCTTTCCCTGGGGGAACTTTTACTTCTCTAGAAGTGGCTTTTACTCTGTGACTTGGGGCAGATACTGGACTTCTGCTGGACTCTGGTCCCTCAGTTTTGGTCTTGAAACAATGCTCATGGTTCATGCAACAGTGACTAAATTACATGAGAGCTAGCTTCAGTTTGCCAGGGCCTCTTTTTCCAGTTTTGCTGCTGAGGGGCAGGTCCATGTGAAAGAAAGGATGGTGAGATCAGAGAGAAGGATTCTGTCCACTATAAATTTCTTTTGTCTTTCCCCTTGTTTTTTTCAGGAGTCATGTTTTTATATGGCAGCACTGGCCTTCAGTCTGTGAAGTGAGTTGTCAGTGTTCTGTATTATAATTAGCTTTAAGGACTCTAATAAGGGTAAATATGTGTTACTTGTTATTAGGGGTAAAGGCAGATTCTATCGGTCCAAGACAATCCCACTGTAGAGCCCACTCATGTGGGAGGAGATATGGTAGGAAAAATTTGTTGCCCTCTAATATGACACTTTTCTCCTGTCCCCACAGATTCCCTGTAACAGAATGGCACCTGGAAATGGCTCTTTAGTGTTTCAATTCATGCTTGTTGGATTAACACACCACACAGACCTCCAATTGCCTCTGTTCTTCCTGTTTCTAGCAATATATATTATCATTGTGCTGGGAAACCTGGGCTTGATAACCCTTATTGAGTTGAATTCCCACCTTCACACCCCCATGTACTTTTTCCTCTTTAACTTGTCCTTCATAGACCTCTGTTATTCTTCTGTGCTTTAACACCAAAAATGCTGATTAACTTCTTATCAAGGAAGAGTATTATCTCCTATCAGGGCTGCATGGCTCAGCTCTACTTCTGCTTTTTCTCAATCTGTGAGTGCTATGTAGTGATATCAATGGCCTATGATCACTATGTGGCCATCTGTAATCCACTCTTGTATAACATTGTCTTGTCCCCTGAAGTGTGCTGCAACCTTATATTTGGTTCATACTTGATGACATTTACTGGTGCTATGGCTCACACTGGATGCATCCTGAGACTGACCTTCTGTGACTGCAACACCATCAACCATTATTTCTGTGACATCCTCCCTGTGCTCCAGCTCTCCTGCATAAGCACTTGTATCAATGAGCTGGTTTTGTTCATTGTGGTGGGCATCAATATCATTGTGCCCAGTCTCACTATCTTTATCTCTTATGGTTTCATTCTCTGCAGCATCCTCCATATCAATTCCTCTGAAGGCAGGTCCAAAGCCTTCAGAACCTGCAGTTCACACATAATTGCTATTTCTCGGTTCTTTGGATCAGATTCATTTATGTATCTCCAGCCATCTTCTGCTGGGTCTATAAATGAGGGAAAAATCTCTTCTGTATTTTATACCAATGTGGTTCCAATGATAACCCCTTAGTCCACAGCTTGAGGAACAAAGATGTTAAACTTGTCCTGACAAAAATTGTTCTCTGCAAGTTCATTCAGGACAAGGAGATTCAGTGTTTTTAATTGCAATATATTTGGTGGCAGTTTTCTTTTCCTATTTCTTCATTATCATGGTGAAGAAATTTGAGCCTTCTTCCAATAATTTATTTCACTTTTGTTAGAATAGGACTTCTTCACCTCACCATTTGTAGTTTCTTCTCCTCACCTCTCTTACTCTTTGAGAATAGCATTAAGGAAGGAATTTATTTTAGGTCTATTTTCATTGTCAGTTTAATGTTTCTTTTTTCTCTCCTGGAATGTGATGAATGTTTCTGCACTGATTCAATAAAATAACACTAGTGGGACATTTTTGTTGTTGGAGGGCTGTGGGAAGCATGAATCAAACAACATGCTTCCACTCCTGTCTTTCCATCCTCCACTTAGTAGGGGTATGTCTCCTGCAAATGCTAGTGTATCACAGAGGTAGAAGTTTCCATCATGACTATCCATAATAACTCTCATTTTTGGGTGCAATACTGTGCATGTTGCTTCTTTCCAAAGGGTTTCTATTCTTTACACCTAAACAAATGTATAACAGATGTTCCATATATATTCATTGTTGGGATAAGAAAGTTCAACCTAGAAAGATAGATGGTTTATTTAAAGTCACACAGTTTCTCAATGGCAAAATGTAGAGTAATTTCTAAGGTTGTGAATTTAAGACTATTGCTCTTTCTTGTATACTTTGATTCTGTTTTGCTGTAATTGTTTGTAATCCAGTAGATATGACATATGAGAAAACATTTATGTTTTGTCCCAGGAGGCTACATTGGATTCCCTAATGGGCTTTGCTCTTTTTTTTTTGTATGAAAACTGTTCATTTTTTTACTTTTGAGGGAAACCAGGGATTTGGTGGATAGAATAGTTTAGAGGTGATTGGCTGAATACAAAACTGACTTTTGCAAAATAAAACAAAATGAATTTGCTATATTTGCTGAACTTTTATTTCAGAGATTATGGAAATGGAAGCAAAAAGAGACCAGCAATATGTCTGTTAGGCCAGGATCGAAGAACCACATGGTCAATAATGAGAGGTCCTTGGGGGAGAAGCCCTCAATAAGGATTTAGAAACCACATTTCTCCCTGAATTTGACACTGGTGTTTCATTTTGTCATTATCCTACAGCATCCATACAGCAGTGAGAAAATGTGTACTTTGCAATGACTATACATCATTACTAGTTTTGGGAGATATAGGAAGAAGAATAGTCACATTGTTAGGGAATCAGGTACAGAGAGGATAGCAAGTTCAGGAGTTGAATGGTGAGTGTTGAACAAAGCTACAGTTAGAGTTTAGAATGTATAATGATGGGAAAATGAAACACTGTACCTCCTTTTGCCCTCTCCATTCATGGGAAACCTAGAAATGCCATGGACTTCACAGGATTTCTCTCTATAAAGTGATGGTTTAGGTTATTTGATGTTGAGGAAAGTTAAAACCAACAAAGCTGTAGCATCTAGGGACATTGAAATCACTTCTGTTTCTTTTGATTTCCCTGTGCTACCCCATATGGTGTCCTTGTAAGCAGAGGAAATTTAGATTCGCTCAGAATAAGCCAGAAGTCAATCAAAGACAGAAACTAGGTCATGTCATAATATAAGATAGAAAGCATGTGTCAGTGGTACATGTAAGTTCAGGAACCCCAGATGGCCATCAAGCTATGACCAGAACACTACAGACTCCAGGAGAAAGCATGGCCTTGATTTTGGACTTCTAGCTTCCTAAGCAATGAGGCAATAAATTCTTGTTGTATTAGCCAAACAGTTGTGTGGTATTTGTGATAGCAGTCTTTGCAGGTCAATTCATCGTATGTCAAGTGACAATTCAGATGCTTTCTAAGGTATCTACAATAATTATTCTTTTACAATTTATCCAAAACCATTTATCATTAATAATTGTGAGTTTTCTTTTTAAAGTTTTGCATGTTTGTGTTCTGGATGTTTGCCATCATTAATTCCTTCTCTTTGGGTTTAAATGCCCATTCATTCCTCATTTCTTTACACCACTATCAACCTCCTTGGTTTTCACTTAATTTCAATGTATATAAAAAGTTCACCTAGGCTGGATTTTCTTTTTATTTCATTTTTTCCTTGCTATCTCTTTTGATAAAAGTACTTACTTATTGATAAAAATGTCTCTAGATAAGTAAATAAGTACTTGTGTTATTTGGGATTCTCTGCAGACATTGAAGAGGCACAATGCTGTATTCCTCATCTGGAGGAATGTGGCAAGTTCTTTATATTCTGGGGAAGAGTTAACACTACAGCCCATTCCCCTCAACTCGTGAGTGCCATGGAATATAGTAACAGTCTCATCTTATCAATATCGTTATTGGTATTTCCAGTGGAAACCAATGAAATGCCTTTTTTAGCAAACTGTACATGCTCATTTATAAATGTGAAGATTCATGTTTTGGTGTGATAGAGACCTAGTTAGACCATGTAATTATATTCCTTTATTTATACAGGAATTTCATGCAGATTTACATTTCATACTGTAGGTGTCTTGATGCTGAAGGCAATTCTTATTTTTAGAGCAATTGCAATTTGTAAGAAGACCCTTGCCTGAGGACTTTGTCTGCTAGGCCATGATTTATGTTGTAGACCACGTAGAGAATGTTTTATCTAGGAAACTCTTTGGGGCAGAAAATTTCTCCAATAAGTGCATGTTTGATAAGACAGCCAATATCCACAATAGGCTATACTCCAGCTTTTGTACCTCATATGTACAGCCAGATTATGGGACATAGTAGGACATATTTCTGAGTTACACTGTCCACAAATGTCATTCTTCTTTAGATTTACTCACACATTTCCAGGTTTTTGATGCATTCATCAGATTCAAAATTCAGCAAGTTTTGAGGTAAGAAAAAATATGCATTAAATCAAGATTAACTTGATTTTGGACGGGGAATGGAAACTGAATGGGCTAGTTACATAAATCATGGATTCACAGACCCCCTTTGTGTTTCTACATCTTCTTTCTAGTTCTAAACAAGAACCACCATCAGCCTAGACAGCTCTTAGTACATCCTAACTCTTATTTGAGGCTTTACTGTCTTCAGTCAGAATCTCTTGGTGCAAGGATACCAGTGAAGGAAGTCTAGTGTCTTTTTTTTTAACTGCCCCCCCCCCAAGCAGTTATGGAGTTACCAGGGTGATTCTAACTTCATGAATTCATACCATTCATTTCTCCTAACTTAATATCCTTATCCTGAGGCTGTCATGAATTTCTCTTTTACTTATCTATGTTTGTGAGTTTAGCAGTTTCCCCATCTTATATATTGAGAAGATTCTAAACAAGTAATAGATAGCAAAGATGTTTCCAAGTCACACCTAAAATTGAAATTTCAGAATGCTTAAGCTTTATTCTTATGCATCATAAATTCATTACCCAAATAGTCTATTACATCTCATTCTGTTTGGGGTAGCCATTCCTCCAAGGCCACCCAAAAGTTCACAATAATTGTGGTACCACAAGTTGTTTTGTGTTTGGAGGCATTCCTTGTTTTGAGCAGTTTGAAAATTAAGAGAGTCTGATGTTTTCTGAATAGCAAGCAAACCCTCGCTACATAAGTATAGTGTGATGTCCCCTCCACACTACAAATAAGTAGTGGGTGCATCAATATTTACATGTATATGTGCATATTTAATTTAAATGTGCATGCATATATATTTATACGATTAGTTGATTATCCTGAAGCAGTTTAGTTAATTTAAAGCTTAAAAGAGGTAATTCACTTTATAAAAATCAAATATATACCTAAAGTGAGTAAACACAGTTTCCTATGCAAACGTATTTCTCTAGCTTCTTTAATGTGGCAGACAGTGCTGATGCCTCACAGTGCTCCCTTATGTCAGAATCCTCTTTTCAGGATAGAGGCTAAATGTGGGAGATACTGATTGTTCAAGTTTTACTTGCAGCTAATGTTGGCCTCCTGACATAATTCTGATGGAAGAAACATAAAGGGAAGTCATGTATTGGCTTCTGAAGAAAATTTACTTCATCATATACAGGGAGAGGTATGTGAGGGGAATTCTTTTTTGCTATTCTCTTGCTCTTTTCTTTGAATATAGCTGTGTGAAGATGTGATTCTTGGAGCTATGGCAAACATTTTGTGAGCATGAGGTGACAAGCCTGAGGAATAAGGTCAACAGACTGATGAGGGCATTGATTTGCTGAGCGAACACCATGACATTCTACCTCCAGATTTATGGTTAGGTGAGGAAAATAAACCCCTATTTTAATTAGGCTCTTAACTGAGCATTCTGCAACTTGAAGCAGATGTTTTCTGTATTTTAACATGGGTCACAAGTGCATTACAGTGACACTAAATAAAAAATATATGTATTATCTTAACACATCAATATATTGGGGGAAGTTTTTGCTCTGTTTTGATGCACACTGAAGAGAAAAACTATAATTTATTATTGAGAAAGATGGTTTGTATCGACTGAAACTTAAATTTTAAATATAATCTTTTTCACCTGATTATGTTCATTTTTCATTAACCTATTGTATTTCCTCTGCAATGTAAAAATTCTCCAGCATCACCTTTATATTACTAACTGAGAATGTTCAGTGTTTACCCAATACCAATGTGTTCAAAATCATTAAACCAATGTGAATATCATTTTATGCCTTCTAATCAAATACTGTTGTGACTCAGTTTCTCCTTCAGGTTAATCAAGGTGGAATAATAGCTTTAGGAGCTTATACTTTATTGTAAATTCTATTTCCCAGTGGCCAAGGAAGAAACAGTGAAAGTTCTGAAGCAAGGGAGAGATAAGCTGTGTTTTCAGAGATTCTTCTAGCAGCAGGGTGGATGGCTGAATTAGACTGAGTATTTGGGAAATTGTAGAATAAAGTTTAGAAGCCACTACAGTTCAGTAATACAGGTCAGCTGAGTCCCCAAAAGTTCCTGAATTCAAGTGGTGCATGTGGGAGTGGATGGAGGTCATTGTGGTAATACCCTCCGCTGCTTAGTATGTGAGGAATGTGGAAAATATTCTGAAGGTTTTCAGCCAGAGAACAACTTAATTTTGAGAAAGATGCATTGAGTACCTACTATGTACTTGGTGCTGACCTTAGCACCAGGAACAAAGTAGTAAACAAGACAGAAATGGTCTCTGTCCCTACAGAGTGTATGCTTTATAGGAAAGCATACAGATGTTTTCTGAATAGCAAGCAAACCCTCTCTATATAAGTACACTGTGATGCCCCCTCCAGAGTATAGTGCACTTGTAAAAGGAAAAAGGAAAAGAAAGGAAAAGAAAAAGAATAACTAAAAGGAAAAGAATAATGGTTGATGAATGTTATGATTGAGCATTTACTGGAAGCTTGGGAATGTCAATCATGATAGCTGACATTTATTGCCTATTTACTATATTTGGATACTATTCTAAGATTTGCACTATATTAGATCAGTTTACATTCACAAGAATCCAATGAAGGAGATGCAGTCCCTGGAGAACAGACTAAGCAAACTTCAAACCTGTTTATAACCAAGTGCATTCTATTACGAAACCAATATTAAATTCTCTACATTTTTGGTAAAGAATGTTCAATTTTCTCTGATGGTTGATGGGTTTCATAGATGAAATCAGAAGTTATCTGTAGCTCCAAATGATTTCCAGGGTATATTGGAAATTAAGGTTGCCCTGCATTCTCTTAGAATCAAAGAAGCCAGGAATCTCAAAGTTTGAAATTGTTCTTTGATGAACACAGGGGTTAAAAATAGGGATCAAGAAGCTCAGAGGTTTTCTCACCTAAAGAGGGTGAGTTTGAATTCCATTTTTACACATCTTCTTTATTTTGAGATGTTAATCCAGGGATTACAAAATGCTGCTTTAACCCTATATTTTATGGTCCTGACACTCAAGTGAATCAGGTGGAAGAATCTCTTTGAGGGGTGAGCAAGGAATGTTCAGTGTCACAGGCCCTCAGGTTTCCGTATCTCAGTGTTTAGGTTCCAACTCCAGGGAGACACCTCTCACTTCTCTATAAGTGGCTTGTACTCTGTAACTTGTGACAGCTATTGGACTTCAAGACTGGTCCCTCAGTTTTGATCTTGAAACCTTGTTCATGGGTCAGACAACTGTGTTTAATCTTCATGAGAGACAGCCCCAGGTTGCCAGGGCCTTTCCTCCAGTTTTACTGCTGAAGGGAGGGGAGGGTTCATGTGAATAAAGAGATATTTAGATGAGGGATATGGATTCTGTCCTGTTCTATCTTTATTCTCTCTTTTCACTTTGTTTCTCCAGTAGTTATATTTT